>NW_003306797.1:0-3583 GCF_000142945.1 Phytophthora infestans T30-4
CATCTCTCTGCGGGGACTTGTCCAGGCCCAAACCCGTATTCACGTGTGTCACACTTTGTACGTCTACCCTTTCCGACTCAGCTGCCGTTCTCGGCGATATTTTGGGGACCTAACCCCGGAGAAGCCACTTTCACTTCACTCCTATTATTTCATTTTCCGTTTTTCGCTACAAGGTACCCGGTCCAGCAAACAAAGTAATCAACCGTCAACTTCGATACTCAAACTACTCCATCCTCAACAATGTCAACGTCATCTCCCGTCTTCACCGTCGCAGTCGCCGCCGTGGCTTCCGTCGCCTCGGGCGCTTTCATGCGCTTCCGAGGGCCGCCCCCCCATGCCCACCGGGTCGTGACCTGCCAGCAAGGGAACGGTCTACCTGAAGGAGCCGTACACGGTCAAGAAGGGCCGGACATTCGACGGTGGCATGAAGACGTACGCGCGCTCGAACGTCAAGTGCGGCGGCCAGAAGAAGAGCGGGTGGCAGTCGGCCGTGTTCATGGTGGAGCCCGGTGCCACGCTCAAGAACGTGATCATCGGCAAGGACCAAATGGAGGGCGTGCACTGCGAGCAGAACGGCTGCACGATCCAGAACGTGTGGTGGGAGGACGTGTGCGAGGACGCGCTGAGCATCAAGGGCGGCTCGGCCAGCAGCGTGACCAAGGTGATCGGCGGTGGCGCGCGCTCGGCCGACGACAAGGTCATCCAGCACAACGGTCTGGGCACGGTCTCCATCGAGGGCTTCTACGCGCAGGACTTCGGCAAGCTCTACCGCTCGTGCGGCACGTGCGGCGACAAGTCTCGCAAGGTGAGCCTCACGAACGTGCTGGCCGTGAACGGCAAGGTGAGCCTCGTGACGGTGAACAAGAACTGGGGCGACCAGGCCACGCTCCAGAACATCAAGATCAAGGCAAGAAGGTGGACGTGTGCCAGTGGTCGCAGGGCTCCACTTTGGGCGAGCCCAAGAAGCTGGGCGCCGGTCCGTCGGGGTCGCTCTGCCAGTACTCCACCAGCACCATCTCCTACGCATAAGCTAGAAGGTTTGCAATACCCAATGCTCCAGGACTCGTGTTTGGATTGGTAGTCCGCCAGCATTGCTCGCCATTTGTATGTAGTGGAATCGGCGTTAATCGTTTTGTCCATGAGTAAATCAATAGAAATTTAGATGTGCTTCACTTTCTTTTTATTGTTTGTATTTTTATCTACTTCTACGATGCTGATGACTAATAGACAATACCGAGTTCTAATACTGTCATGTCTATTCATATTATGTCACCGCTCTCAGTGAGGGGGTCACGGGGATCAATTTTCGATCAACGGTAAGACCGGTACCCGCGCAATGCTCCCTTGCTATTGCTTCAACTCACAACAACTAAGACGCTCAGTATCAATTTGAAGCCACGCTGTACGGTGTCAACTTTGCTTCACAAATATAGATGTTATGTAAATACATGCCGACCTCCGGTATAAACGAAGCGGATTGTATCATAACGCGGGAGAACGCGGTACTATTGTCTGGGCAGCTTCTGTCAGAAGGAAACCGAAAGCACGGAGCGGGTGTTTGCAAAATATCACTGACCACCCAACACGATGAATCTGCCTTAGAAGCGGTGCTTTTGCGGGTTGCCTACAGCGCCCAACAGTGATGTGCATATATATACGTACACTCTCGTTCAATTAATTGTGCAACCACACACTGTGCTGTCCTGTGCGCACTCTTTCGCGTCTTAATTGGTTGTTTTCGTTCGCGCTCACAAATCGACCAAGATTTACCGTAAACAATTCGTGAGACCCGAAACTGTTACTGTAGGGTCACGAAAGAGGCCTTCTCGGATCGAGCGTCGTCGAAGTTTTTGCCATCTTAAGTTGTTTTAATCACTCGATCACCAGCGAGTAATTAGTCTACACAGGTCTTTTAGTCGACTGTGGGGTGCTAGAGCGTCGAAGTTTCGGCGCAACCGGCGGATATCAAGTCTCCGTTGTGTTCGGTACCGACAAGTTGACGGCGACAACGAGGTGAAAATTGGCCCCTCTCACGAGCCACGTTGTGACGCAGTCCGAGTCCGAGTGCGTAGTCGCCTTACAATCGCATTTCAACCCTTCATCCGTCCACACATTCTGTGCATGGGTACCAGATTGGATGTGTCGCAACGCGGAAACGTAGGCTGACTTTGACCGACGATGCCGCAGCGATCAAGCGATGGTTTCGCTGTCCGTTCTCTTAGTACTTTTGCTGTATTAATACTTTAAATTGAAAAGTCGCCATTCGACGCTTATCCTCGAGGCACCGATCATCAGATGGGCCCTCTAAGACGGCGTGAGGTTACGATTTGTTTCGTGATTAACCTTAGTCAATTAAAACTACAGTACCTCACCGCCCTAGTTAATCGACCTTGTTATTGGTGTTTGTCTTGTTCAGGAACCGCCAGAATTATCGGGAGGGGGCACTGTTTTCTGCTAGCCGCAGCCATGCTCAAATAAAATGGCGTACAAAAGGTTATTAAGGGCCTAGGCCACCTCCTCTTATGGACGAGCGGCACAGCTGGATACGAGGCAGGAAAATTAGTCGTATGTGGCGTTCGAACACACTGTGGTACACAGTGGTCATCTTCGTGTCCGACTGTAGACGTCAAGTGATCCAACGAACTCTCTACTGCTGTTGTCACCTCTACATCTGGCGTCCAGGAGCCGGCGTTCACGGCAACGGATCTCGACGACATGATTTGTCCCCATTGCATTAACGTTTACCACTTTCTTGGTGACTGACAGCCCAACCGACTCCTGGTTGCACCTTGACGACACTTTACCAACAACGGCTATCGTCGCGATATTTGAGAACAACCCCGAGAAGACTTCCTCACCCCACCTCATTATTCAATTTTCGCTCTTCGCTACAAGCTACCGACCAGCAACCAAGTAACCAACCGTCAAACTTCGATACTCAACTACTCCATCCTCAACATGGTCAACGTCATCTCCGTCTTCACCGTCGCAGTCGCCGCCGTGGCTTCCGTCGCCTCGGGCGCTTCCATGCGCTCCGAGGCCGCCCCCATGCCCACCGGGTCGTGGCCTGCCAGCAAGGGAACGGTCTACCTGAAGGATCCGTACACGGTTAAGAAGGGCCAGACATTCGACGGTGGCATGAAGACGTACGCGCGCTCGAACGTCAAGTGCGGCGGCCAGAAGGAGAGCGGGTGGCAGACGGCCGTCTTCATGGTGGAGCCCGGTGCCACGCTCAAGAACGTGATCATCGGCAAGGACCAAATGGAGGGCGTGCACTGCGAGCAGAACGGCTGCACGATCCAGAACGTGTGGTGGGAGGACGTGTGCGAGGACGCGCTGAGCATCAAGGGCGGCTCGGCCAGCAGCGTGACCAAGGTGATCGGCGGTGGCGCGCGCCCGGCCGACGACAAGGTCATCCAGCACAACGGCCTGGGCACGGTCTCCATCGAGGGCTTCTACGCGCAGGACTTCTCCCTGACCTTTCAAATATTCAGCGACTTTATCGGCCGCATAACCTTTCCCTATTCCTCCAAGGTCGAGTACCATACCCTTCCGGGCCAGTTTAATCGTTTTGGCCGTTCGT
>NW_003306798.1:0-3583 GCF_000142945.1 Phytophthora infestans T30-4
GGATGTTGCGTTCGTCTCATTTTCGCAGTAAGAATCCAAGAAGAGACGCGCCTGTGGGTAACAGAGCTGTAGAGAGGGGGGGGCGATCCGACGTTTGAAAACAGTGCCAAGGGGAAGTGACGCGTAGTCTACTCGATCTTGAGCACCTCGATCTCGAATATCAGCGCTGAATTTGGCTGAATTGTACACATCCCACACAGTTAACGAACCCAAGAAATTATTAAAGCGCACACCCCACATTCATGCAACTAGGTGACGGAAAAGGATATCCTCAGGCCGGAAAGCCACCAGCTCCATACGCGTAGTCGGGCGTGCAGGTGACACGCGCCTGTTCTCCGATCTTCATCCCCAGCACGCCTTCGTCCCAACCCTTGATGACTTGGCCAAGTCCCACCTTAAAAGTAAAGGGCGTCTGGCCCGGATCCTTGGTGCTCCAGAACTTCTGCTGAAGGTCACGGTCCTTGCCGAAACCCGTGCAGTGCACCGTCACCGACGCGCCCTTCGTGGGCGTCGGCCCGTTGCCCTCTGTCAGAACTTCCTTGGTCACGCCCATTCCAGCTAATTTGTTTGTTTTTGGATATACATGTACAAGTACTGTACATTTGAACTACTTTCTTGCTTATTTGGTGTTTTAGACATAATTAGATTTACAATCACACGATAAGTAGCAATGCTGGGTTGTTCGGTAATTTATCAAGTTTATATTCCCGCGAATTTGAAACCAAACAATTCGCCCTACCGACGGGTACACAAGGTGAGGAAAGTTCAGCAGAACACGGATCATCGGGGGACCCCCTCCGTTAGTCGGTGTCTGGGCGCAGTTGGTAAGTTGGATCTGGCAATCTCGCAGATTTTGCTGATCCCGCTACACCACAATGGTGCGCGTGCCCGGATCTTTTGGTGACTCGGGATTTCACCGTGAGTCCCAAGAAGATGCTCAAGTGAAGATTGAGCCAGGGGAAGAGGCGTCGTCGGAGGTCGGATCGACGAAGACGCTGCTGAATGAACAAGATCCGCGGATCGATGGAGTTTTGGGAGGAACTCTGTCGACGGAAGAGAGGTGGATCCGGATCCGGATCTAGAAGAGAAACCTCGCTATCCTCCCCAGGTACCCCTGCGGATCTTGGCGCAAGTCAAGATCCGCTAACAAAACAAGGGAAAGTGAAGGCGAAACGGTATGCATTTGCAGATTCACCGGTTAAGCCAACATCGTACCTAAACCCAAGCCCGCTAGTCGAAGAAACGAGAAAGAAGACGAAGATGAGTAAGACTACGCGGAAGAAGATGCAAGCTCCAGAGTCGGAAGAAGACCAAGCTGGATCCAGGTCAAGCTTGTGGTCCAAAAGAGAATCTGCGTTTTGTGTTAACGCCCCCCCCGCTTTTTAGCGCAATTTCTGCGCGCAAAAACTCGTCCGGTCAAATCCTGAATCCAGCACGATCAAAATTCCAGGGAACGGTGAGAGCACCAACGAAAACGCGAACAAGTTGGTGGCAGTCAAGGATCTATTACGTTTGCTTACAGAGTCAGGCATCGTAGCTGGTGTGTTCGACGCAGAGGATATCTTCGGGCTAGATCTGGATCTCATTGCATCCGCGACGCAGGACCTCTTTGCCAGAGTTAAGTCCATCACCGGAGAAAGGTCGCGCGCTATGGATCCAGTGTCATCGCCGAGGATCAGCCAAGCTGCGTCCTCGAACTACGAATCCGCCGCTGAGGATGAGTCAGACACGTCGTCCGAACCACGACGCATGACTTTAGGACCCTCCGGGGCATCCATGCTGGTAGCGCGGGCGAGGGTCCAAAGACAGGAAGCCCCTGTGAGCGTGAAGGCTCGGGATCCAGTAGGCCCTACGCGTGATCTGACACAATTCATCCAGGATCGAGCCAGATCCGGCAAGAAGCCAGTGGGATTATCGTCAGATCAGGCTCGAGGTAATCGCCTCACGGACCCTGTCTCGCCAGTGGACCAGACGGCCACAGGCTCTTCCGACACTTCCTCGGGCACCCTGCAGCGGCACTTCGAAGCTGCGATGAGTCGTTTCCTGGCCGAACAGGGTATGAGAGCGCCCGTGCCATAAGTGCAAGTGCTCCACGAACATGGAGCACGAGACGTGGAAATGGAGTCAGTGGAGGCAGACAACTTCCATGATGAGTTCGACCCAGATGATCTGGATGGCTCATCCACTTCGTCAGCAGTGGTAGCAACAGCCACAGCCGGGGCATGACTTTAGGACCCTCCGGGGCATCCATGCTGGAAGCGCGGGCGAGGATCCGAGGACAGGAAGCCCCTGTGAACGCGAAGGCTCAGGACCCAGTACGCCCTACGCGTGATCTGACACAATCCAGCCAGGATCGAGCCAGATCCGGCAAGAAGCCAGTGGGGTTATCGTCAGATCGGGCTCAAGGTAACCGCCTCACGGATCCTGTCTCGCCAGTGGAACAGACGGCCACAGGCTCTTCCGACACTTCCTCGGGCACCCTGCAGCGACACTTCGAAGCCGCGATGAGTCGTTTCCTGGCCGAACAGGGTATGAGAGCACCCGTGCCCCCAGTGCAAATGCTTCACGAACATGGAGCACGGGACGTGGAGATGGAGTCAGTAGAGGGGGACAACTCCCATGATGAGTTCGACCCAGACGATCTGGATGGCCCATCCACTTCGGCAGCCGTGGTAGCAACGGCCACAGCCGGGGCAGGTGGATCGTCCATGATCCAGAGGGTACGGATCTCAGCCATATCGGACTTGAAGGAGTTCACGGGCAAGAATCAAGATGAGGACCGAGCGAGAACATGGATCAGCAAAGTCAAGTCGGCCCTCATGAGAGATCAAGCGTCGGATGCTGAGAAGTGTCTGACCTTTGCGGATCTGCTAGCGGGGCCAGCCAGGAACTGGTATCGGCAGCTGGGCAGATCAACCAGAACAAGTGGCCAGATTTGCTGCGCAGTTTCCAGACCCAGTACTGTGGATTAGGAGTGTCGGTGGCACGACATACTACCATGCTCGCCGCAGATCGGATGAATCCTCGTTGGAATACTACATCGACTAAATGTGGCCGGTCTACGGGCCAAGTTGAAGATCAGAGATGGGGAATCCAGAGTACTGCGGGAACACGTGGATCATTTCATCGAGACTTTGGAAGAATGTGAATCTGGCCGACAGGCTGACCCTGGTAACGATTTCCGAGCCCAGACGAGCTGGAAGAAATACTGCGGGGCGGAGATTCGGCGGAAAACCCCCCCACAAAAAAAGAGGGGGGCGGTTCGGTTCCGGCAAGTATCGCCAAAAGGCTCCGACGCCTACGGCCCCAGCTCGACGTGTCCACCAAGTCACGGCGCCCGACTCAGGAACTGAGTCAGGATCCGACGGCTCGGACTCCGACCCTGAAGATTACCGTCGAGTCTGTCTCACTGCGTCCAACGATCGAACGGCGAAGACAGGAGACAACTCTCGACCGGGGGATACCGTACTCGGGGACCGTGGGATGTACAGATCCCGAGATCTCATGGACGGGGCAGCACAAGTCAGGTGTTCGCAGTGCGGATCCCGGAAACACACTGAATCTGGATGCTGGAAACATCTGG
>NW_003306799.1:0-3585 GCF_000142945.1 Phytophthora infestans T30-4
TGGGGAGGATATAGAGGTTCCTTTTCTAGATCCCGGATCCACCTCTCCTTCCGTCGACAGAGTTACTCACAGGACTTCCATCGATCCGCGGATCTTACTTCATTCGGCAGCGCCTTCGTCGATCCGACCTCCGATGACGCCTCTTCTTCTGGCTCAATCTTCACTTGAGCATCTTCTTGGGACCCACGGTGAAATCCCGAGTCACCAAAAGGTCCGGGCACGCGCACCATTGTGGTGTCGCGGGAGCAGCAAAATAAAAAAATCTGCGAGATTGTGGATCCGACTTACCAACTGCGCCCAGACACCGACTAATGGAGGGGGTCCCCCGACGATCCGTGTTCTGCTGAACTTTCCTCACCTTGTGTATCCGTCGGTAGGGCGGGTCTTGCTCTCTCGGTAACTTCCGAAGAGTTCAAGTGGTGAAGGTTGATTGTCTTGGCGAGACGTGGGGGTGGAGTTGAGATGTAGTGGTAAGACCTTCACTCTGTCCGTGGTTGGTCCTAAATCCCAAGCCAGTATTCGAGCTTGGTGGATCAAGGGCCTAGATCGGGGATCTGGCCATAGGGTTGCCTTGCGGGTGTGTTCCCTAGCCTTTGCGTTACTTTGCATCGTACTTGCAGCTTCATGTAGCGGGATCTTGAGAGCTGAGAGCATCTTAGACATACCCGGCCAAGTAGTATAGCCAGTTAACCTTACAGATTTGCACGTGTAAAAGGGTGGTTTACATGTGCAAATCTGCACGGTTAACCTGCTTTACTACTTGGCAGGATCTGGCCAACATATTATCCCGTTATCACTACCAGTAATAGTTTCGCTATTCACAACCTTCACTGGGTTCGTAAGGCCAATGTAGCTCCGATTCTTGAGGGCAGAAAGGTACTTGCGTGATACGGTGCAACGTTAAGCCTATACCTCCCGGGATTTCTACCTTCGATGTCTTTTACCTACTAAATCACTTTCCTTGCCAAGCTCAGCTGCCTGTCCTTTCCCCCCCTTGGTCCATCAACCCAGCTGTATCAGCACCAGACCCACCGGATCCATGGCATAATCATCGTGAGGTTGCCATATCATGGGTACACTGTCCCCGATCCAAGCCACTTTAGTCCACCTTACCGGAGGTGTACACACTTCGTGAATTTGAGCCATCTCAATCGTCGAACACTACATTGCGAGTTTCGGCAGCCTCCATTGGTCCACGGATGATCGCGATACATCGGATCCACCACCTTCGATATAGATCCTAGTCAATCTGTGTGGGACCATCAATCCGTTGGATCCGGACTCGGGACAGTGGGATCTGGAACATCTACTGATGGATCTAGCCTTCTCATCCGTCATTCATGCTGGATCCACATTCCGATGGTGTCGGCAACCCTTCCTTCATAGGTTCCCCATAAAATCTGCCCGCGTATAGAACAAAATGGAGGCACGGATGCACTCTCGCCCGGTACACCTAGGAGATATAATATTCAGGTTCCTCCTGTCATCCTTTCATGCTCTTAGCCCCGGTTATTCTCCAGATTTGTCATGCGGAGTCCCTTATTCCAGATTCACTCAGTCAGCCCATAAAGGGTATGGGTTCAGATATTTCACCCTTGGATTGCCAATCAACGGTATCGTTTCAGGCCATCTGCGTCACCCTGAGTTTCACCATGGTAGTTTCGATCTTTGATCCACTTCATATAGATAAGATCCACTTTGTGCAATCCAGATTCACTCTATCCACCGGATGCCGACACTAATTTGTGATAATGACCCCTCGTCAGATGCCATCTCTTATTTCAGAGAAAGCACTCCACCATACCCACCATGGTAGCACTTTCAGTGACCAGCGCTATTTTTCGGAGCAAACATAAAGCGATATTGTGCTTCCCACGACAAAAACAGTGAAAAGTAAACCAAAGACGGTCTCTAAGTAGACTTTAGTCGATCCGGCTTGCCCCCGAAATAATATTAAGAACTTGAGACAAGTGTTTTTCCGTCACACATATGCCCTATTTAACTCCAACGCACTTGATGCATACCTCGGACGGCGATGTGGTGGCGGCTCGTTGGCGCTTAGCCGTAGCTCTTGGAACACATGGAAACACAAATTCTTGGCGATTCCAAATATATTTGAGACCGCCCCAAACAAAAAGAGTTTTAGCTAAATTTATTACAGCTGCGATAATTGCCTTAAAGTGTCAGTTCAACTATCATCCCCAAATCAGACGATTTTCCAGGAGACCGTTTCAAAGGTTTATAGTCAATCGTATATAAAACTTAGGCTGCACGCACTAATTTCAGTTTGGAAATACGACTAAAATTGACAAACACAGGCAATGCCTTAAACCGCTCCAACCAAGACCAATAGGGGCCTGGAACGCGATATACCCGCAAACAGTATCGCCAGTAATGCTAGTGACGCCAGCGACTGGGATACGGTGTCTGCTTAAGACAGCAGCAGCGACGGCGAGACATCCAGCCCAGGGCCTTTAGTAGCAGAGAGAACAAAGCTAATACTAGCTACAGCATGCTGTTCAGACCTTTGCCTCGGCCGAAACGGAGAAGCTTCAACTGCGTTCCTGTACGGCTACATAGGAAGGAGCAAAGAGAAGCAGCGAGTGTGTTTGATGACTTCCTTGGTAATAATTTCTTCTTATCAGCTTCAAAAGGTGTCAAAAGAGCGCGAGAGGTATGACTACATTGTTCTGTGGTGTAGCGGGATCAGCAAAATCTGCGAGATTGCCAGATCCAACTTACCAACTGCACCCAGACACCGACTAACGGAGGGGGTCCCCCGATGATCCGTGTTCTGCTGAACTTTCCTCACCTTTTGTACCCGTCGGTAGGGCGGGATCTTGCTCTCTCGGTAACTTCCGAAGCGTTCAAGTGGTGAAGCTTGAGTGTCTTGGCGAGACGTGGGGATGGGGTGGAGCAGCAGTGGAAGATCTTCACTCTGTGTCCGTGGATTGTTCCGAATCCTAAGCGAATATTTGAGCTTATGGATCCGGAGCCTAGATCGTGGATCTGGCCGTAGGGTTGCCTTGCGGGTGTGTTCCCTTGCCTTTGCGTTTTCCTTTGCGTTGTACTTGCCGCCTCCTGTGACGGGATCTTGAGAGTTGAGAGCCTCTAGGGTATAACCGACCAAGTAGTAAATTCGGTTAACCCGTCGGATCTGCACGTGTATGGGAAAGCTTACTAGGTTGTAGGAGCTGGCCAATGTATTATCCAGTTATCACTACCAACACTAGATTCGCAATTCCCAACCTTCTCCTAGCTCGCACGGCCAATGTAGTTCCGGTTCATGAGGGCAGGAAGACACTTGTGTGGTGTAGCGGGATCAGCAAAATCTGCGAGATTGCCAGATCCAACTTACCAACTGCGCCCAGACACCGACTAACGGAGGGGGTCCCCCGATGATCCGTGTTCTGCTGAACTTTCCTCACCTTGTGTACCCGTCGGTAGGGCGGGATCTGCTCTCTCGGTAACTTCCGAAGCGTTCAAGTGGTGAAGCTTGAGTGTCTTGGCGAGACGTGGGGATGGGGTGGAGCAGCAGTGGAAAATCTTCACTCTGCGTCCGTGGATGGTTCCGTATCCTAAGCG
>NW_003306800.1:0-3586 GCF_000142945.1 Phytophthora infestans T30-4
CCACATTCCAACTGGGGACACTCGGCGGCTGGAGTCCCCATACCATGCTCGCCAAGATGCCCCAGTGACCGGTTCAACTGTTGGTCCTAGTGTGGCTCCTCCAGCTGGGCAGGCCTCGCCTGTGATTCCCTCGCCGGACTCGGCTGCGGCTCCTGTCAGATCAGTGGCGGCTACAAGGCAAGGATGACAGACTTTGTGAATTGCCCGATTATTATCGGGAGGTTTTACGTGACGGCTTATTGTTGCCTATTTGCACGACTGGAAGTGCTTGAATTGCCTCCCTTTTATTTCTTCCAGCCGAGTGTTGAACACTCGGTGCCCTCGTAAAAGGCTTACCCGTGCCTGGTACCCTTCCGCTGTTGGGACCACGAGGATTCAAAACACCTGCTAGCTTTGCTCGTGCTAGTAGCGTGTTCTTATTTTACTGGTTGGCCTATATAAGTAGTTTACAAGGTCCAGTCTGTCCCGGTGCAAGGGCAGAACTGGGGTCTTCAGGTCCGCCCGAGCGATCGTTTACTATCCTAGTAGACGTATTGTTGTGGAAATATCCTAACTACATCTGTAGCTAGCGTTCACGTGGGATTTCCAACATCACAACTGTTGCCGCGACCCGGGAACAGATTGTGACCATTGTGAACTGTTTGTATGGCCTTCCGGTTCACGAGCTACCAAGAGAAGAAGAACAAGAAAAAGAAAAGAAACATGGCAAGAGGACAACCGACGGTACCAGCTACGCCTGCCAAGTCTGGCGGAGCACGCAACGAGATTTCAAGCCCGGCTGCGCGCTTTGCAGCCACCACCGAGCTTTCGGTGAGCTTTGACGACGAAGCGGACATCGGTCCTGACGCCCACGATTATGAAGATTACGAAGATAAGACGCCGGCTCCAGAGCCAGGCGCAGCGACGCCGGAGACGGCCACGCTATCATCGGGGCTGAGCGGGGCGACCAAGTCTCTTTCGAGGAACCTCGCCGACGAGCTCGATGATGTTGCGGG
The DNA here is from genome assembly GCF_000142945.1 of Phytophthora infestans T30-4. NCBI lineage: Eukaryota > Oomycota > Peronosporomycetes > Peronosporales > Peronosporaceae > Phytophthora > Phytophthora infestans. Next base: position 996 of record NW_003306800.1, read on the forward strand.
ACCGGAACCGGCCTATGATGATTATGACGATGGGACAGAGGGTTTTAAACCTTCGGTGGCGAGTGCAAAGCATTCAGCACTGCTGAAAGCACCTCGCCCACCTATCAACGGTGATACACCAGCCGCCAAGCGCGTTTTCGACCGCGTACAAGCACTGATGCAGAATGATGAGTGAATGCAGCTGTTCAAGCCCATCCCCAAGAAAAAGGCCGACTGGCCTGCGCTTGCGCAGGAACTTCAATACCCAGTCAACTCGGTTTCGACTAGTCAAGTTGCCGAGGATTCAGTTTCGCTACTGTTGTCGCTGGGGTTCGAGAACGAGACGTACCCATCGACGATGTCGCTCCAGGATTGGAGTCCACATGAAGCCGGAGCTGCTCTCCAGAAATGGAAGAAGAAGCTTCGGAAGGCGTTTGGCGCTGTTGGCATCAATGCCGGAAAGCAGCCTGTGAGTCGACCGATGATTCAAGATGAAGATCCGTCCAAGATTCCACTGCCGCCGACGCCCCAACGACTCGTTCGTACTCCTCCGACCAAGCGTGGAGCTGAGCGTGGTGCCTTTGGCACTACCGAAGCTTCACCGTACTTTCAAGACTCGCACATGGTTACACCACGTTCGGAGAGCCGTATGCAACGCATTTACGCAAGTAACGAGGGTCCGTTCGGTCGCCGAGGCGGTGCGCGAGCTCCCAAAGGTGGTGCCGGATGTCGTCAAGTCGACAGCGATGGTTCGTCCAGTGACGATGACATTTTGGTGCGTACATTCGACGAGGAAGATCCTCAACTCGAGTTGATGCGTCATATGAATGAGCTGGCGACGCTGAACGACGTAGACCCGACACCGAGGATTGAAATGGCTTCGCACCGACCGCTGGATCGCATCACGCCGTTCTCAGGCTCTCGCAACAAGAGCGAGAACTGTATGCAGTGGCTCCGTGGGTTCGTCTATGAAATGACTGGAGCCCACACAGATGCCGATAAATGGTGCATTCCATTTGAGCTAAGTCTCCGGGACGGAGCCATTCATTGGTTCCGTCAACTTCCGAAGAAGACGAAGCGCAAGTGGAAGCTGTTGAGCGATGCGTTCATCCGCTACTACTGCTCGCAGTTCACGCAGACGGCACTGTCGCGTTACTACTCCGCCAAGCGGGAACGTAATGAACATCTGTGCGACTACATAAACACGCTGAATGGCTACGCTCGGACCGCCCGTCTACACTTTGAGAAGAGTGGTCGCGACGCGAAAGAACAGGTACAGCAATTCCTGGCAACATGCGACGATGACAAGCTAGCGGAGAGTCTCTACCACGCTCGAGTCGCCGACATACACGAGCTCGAAGAGATCATCGAAGATGTTCTCAAGGGCAAGGAGAGAATGGCCAAGTGTGACAGTGAGTACCGATACTCCAAGCGTCGTGATACGCGACGCGACGCGACGATGGGTACGCCCGCAACAACCGGCGTGATGACCGTCGCCGCGATGACAACCGCATCAAACCAAGAGTGACACTCATTGAAGCCACGGTGGACGACCTACTAGCTGAATTAGAAGGTCGTGAAGCTGCTCAGGGAGGCACCGAGTATTCAAACGAAGATCCGAACGCTTACGACGATGTCCAAGATGAGTACAACGACTTTCAGCCTGATAATACGGACGGTGATTTCTCATTGGACGAAAACGACCGATACCTCGCCGCGGCTAACGAAAATGAGCGTCGTGCAGCTGGTGAAGGCACCTACGCACGTTCAGACAACCGTCAACCACGTGGAAACGTGCCTGATCGCGATAATGGCTTCAATCAAGATCGCCGAGGTGGTGACCGTGGGTTCAATCAGGACCAACGCGGTCGACGTGACTTCAACCGCGACAACCGACGCCCACAGTACGGACCATGCGCGGTGTGCGGTGGCATGAGTCACTCCGCCCACTACTGTAACAAGCGATGCAAGTTCTGCAAACAACTCCACGATGCTGGACAATGCGAACTTTTCCGCAACTTCCAAGACCTTGCCAAATTTGTGCGCACCAAAGGCACGAAGGAGGAACTCCCGCCAGAGCTCAAGGCCGTCGTTCAAGAACGTCATTTAAACTAGGCAGCCCGCCAACTACAACTGGGTTGGTCCCTATCAGGCTGCCACAGTTAACCGAGCCTTCAATGGAAGCAGAGTGTATCTTTGCTTTCATGGGGCAGAGTGAATGGCCTGATAATTACGTAACAAGTGTGAACGCGACGGAAAATGAAAAGGAGAGGAGTAGAATCCTCGGTGGAGGTGTTGGAGAGAGAGTGGAGTGTGCTGATGCTAATGAGGGCACCAGCGAGGGTTCGCTCGACTTGGTTTCGAGTGCAGCGCGAGACGAGCCCAAGAGTCACTTCAAGATGATGAAGTGAATATGATGTGAGAGACATGGGTTGCAGTTTTTGCAAGTATTTCGTCGGCTTGTTCTGGATGAGACTTCTGTTTCAAGGCTATTTGCGCAACGAACGGAATCAGGATCGTCCTCGCGACAGGAGCCAACGTTAGTGCCCTAACCGAATTGACGCCGAGAAGTATCGACTGAGTCGATCGCCGAAGGAGCTGTCGTTGTCGTC
>NW_003306801.1:0-3587 GCF_000142945.1 Phytophthora infestans T30-4
CTACATGCATTTGTGAACAAGACATCGCTAGATTCCAGGTAGCAGGACGCTAGATCCAGTCGATAATACACGTGATCTACATGAAGTTCAGTTGCCAAGATCTCTAGTTTGCGCCAAGTGGATGAGTTTGCCAGATCCGAAGTCTCTTCAACCCTGGATCTACAAAGGGGAGAGGCACGTGGTTATTGGGAGAAGCGCCAACATGGTCGATGGTTTGAGCCTACCAAGGGTGAGGTCACTGCAGATCCACCTAAGGTCTGTCAGGTCACTGGATCCCGTGGATCTGAGGATGTTGGATCCATGGAGCTGCTAACAGGGGAGTCCCGTGGATACTGGAAGTACCATGCCCCAGGAAAATGGTTCAGACAAGCCAAGGTAGGGGGCAAGTTCAACAATGAAAAAGCAATCCTACTCGTAGATAGTGGTGCCGAGGTGTCTATACTAGATACCGCCTTTGCTCGTAAGGTTGGGTGCCAGAGTCGGATCCAAGATTGTGTTGGGATTGGTGAAGGTGTGTACCGTACGAACGGATCAAGATCACGCTGGCAGGTTGTTTGGTATACTGGTTCAATATTTGGGTTGGAGATCTCGCTGGTCAAGACGCCATCTTCGGGATCGATTTCATGGTACCAGCCAGAGTGAGGTTGGATCTGGCGGATGGGACACTGTGTTTCCCCGACGAGATGCGGATGCAGCTCAGCGGACGGCGACCGTTGTACGAGGCGAAGATGAGGATCATAAGGGCGGATAAGACGACCTGGATCGAGCCCGGAGAGACCTGGGAACTGCCAGATCGGTTGAAGTGGGTGGAACATGAGAAACCGTGGGTCACTCGGGCGAGAAATGGGTGCCTACAGGAATCCAAGGACCAGGTCGATCGCAATACCTCCAGGTCACGAGCGTCAGCGACAAGAAACTATTACTGGACCATTATGAAGGGATCGGACGATGGTTGGCGAAGGACGGTATCCCTAGGCGGCCTGGATATGTGTCAGTGGGATCCCGTCGTTACAGAGAATGGCAGAATCTGGCGTACGAGGCGACTACCGAGATTGAATCTCTCGGGGAGGGGGAGCTCCCGGCGGCGCCAACTGGCCCCTTGGTGGATCGGCCTTCATACCCAACTCCGCGAAAGATCTTACAGAGGGATCGTCGGATTGAGGTCCAAGCGATGGAGGTTGGATCCAAGACCGGGGATGATCCCCAGCGTCGGCCCCTAGATAACGCAGGGTCGGTGGATGAAGGATCGCAGAAGGCTGAAGCAGGACCGCCAGATCCCGCTGACCCCAGAGTGGATCCTAGCTTTCATAAGGCAAAGTGCCTGGATCCTTATCGAGAGTGGCGACACTAGTCCAACCAGAACCGTCGGGTTTAAACTCGCTAGAGGATCGACTAGATCCAACTGGTGGCTTCCCCGATACCAGGGTACCGGATCCCACGAAGACAGAAGGACTACCAGGTGAAAGAGGGTCGCGGTGCTTGGATCCAATGGTGGATCCGACGAAGGCTGAAGATGAACAAGTCTGTTACCATGAAGGTGGGGATCTACACGCCGAGGATCTCGGAGAAGGCCTGGCGGTGATCCTCGAAGTACCACTGACCACAGAGGAGGTCACGATTGACGACATCCAGGTTGATCCAGGGGCGAACGAACCCGCGGAAGTGGATCGGTTACGTCAGAAGATCTGGGAAAGCCGACATCTGCTGATTGGTAAAGGTAATGCATTACCGCCCGCTGCCTGCGGAGTCAAATGTGACATCGATGTCGGCGACGCGAAACCGATCGCTCAAAAGGTGCGGAAGGTGGCACCTCAGTTCCGAGAAAAACTATCAGATCTGATTAAGGGCCTGCTGCAAGCCAAGATCATCAGTTTCTCAACGTCCCCGTGGGCATCTCCGGTGGTAATCATCATCAAGAAGAACGGAGTGGATATACGTCTGTGTATTGATTACCGGCTAGTTAACGGCCTGACCCGACGGATGGTGTATCCGATGCCTCTAATCAATGAGCTGTAGGAAGATTTGGATAAAGTACTCTGGTACTGCTCTCTAGACATGGCTAGTGGTTTTTGGGTGGTTACTATGACGGATCGAGCTCGCGCGATATCCGCATTCATCACACCGTTTGGACTGTTCGAGTGGAACCGGATTCCGTTTGGATTGAAGAACGCACCCCAGATCTACCAACGCCTGATCGATAATGCCTCTATGGATTCACCCGAATACCGGAACCCGAAAAGGGTGGATCCGGGAAGGTCATACGGAAGTGGATCCATTCGAAGCGGGGGAGCCAGGGGATCCTGGGACTTCGTCTGTGTTAGGACGCAGATCTTACATCGACGACATTCTAATCCCGGCGAAATCGTGGGATCAGTTGTGTGAAAGAGTGACATCCCTACTGGAGGCGTGTACTAAGTGGAATCTCTCTATCAGTGTGGTAAAGAGCTATTGGGGGATGCGCAAGGTGGATTACTTAGGCCATCAAGTTTCCAAGGAGGGATTGGAGGCGAATCCTAAGGACCTGTCTTCATTAGCCGATTTGTCCTTCCCACAGTCGTTACGGGCGATGCAATCCTTCTTGGGCAGTTTGAACTACTACAGCCGGTTCATCGAGGATTACGCCCTGTTTGCCGCGGTATTGTATGAATTGAGAGAGGTAGATTTTGCCGCGATGACCACTCCAGCTGTCCAGATAAAAATCCAACAAGCTCTGGCCCAGGAGATGCCGGATCCACGAAGGGATCCAAGTGGTAGGACGCCAGAAGAGGACCTGAAACAGGAGCTGGATCTACCCCGGGACCAACAGAGAGAGGATCCAGGCTGGATAGAGACGACGGATCAGAACATGGAACAGGCAGAATCTCGGTGGATCCAAGCTCAACACGCATTCGTGGAACTGAGGAACAGGATCGCGACCACGCCTATCCTCCGTCATTTCGATCCAGAACGTCAACCTACGGTTATAGTTTATGCCAGCGACTGGGCAGTCTCAGCAGCTCTGGTACAAGAACATGAGGGGATCTGTCATCCAGTCACCTTCGTCAGCCGGACACTGAAGCCGAACGAACTGAACTACGGAGCGGTGGAGAAATAGATACTCGCGCTCCTGCGGGTGTTGGATCTAAATTACAACCTGCCGGTGGGAAGATCCATCTGGATCCTGACCCGACACTCTACGCTAGCCTGGCTGTTCAAGTCGGCCGGGTTACAAGGACGTTTGGGACAGTGGGCAGCGTTACTCTCGCCTTGGACACTGGAGATTGTAAAATGTTCGAAAGGGGAAGACGAGATCCTGGGAGTCTTGGCCGCGAGCATCACTCCTCGAGCTAAGATGGATGAGGCGCTGACTAGGGTCGCTCCTAAAGAAAGAGCCCAAGCGCCGGATCCGGATCCCGATCCCGGACGGAACAGGGAGGATGGAGGATCTGGTACGTCCTGGAGTTTCTATGGATCCTGCTTCGCGTACGACGCAGAAGGCGGGCCGTACAGTGGAATACTTGTGGAGACTACCCTGGAGGGGAGAGTGGACGGGCCAGATCCACTTATAGTGGAAGGGCCTCACGCGGTCAGCGAAGGCGAAGGATAAG
>NW_003306802.1:0-3587 GCF_000142945.1 Phytophthora infestans T30-4
GAAACGATTTTGATGATAAAATTAAAAGTCATTCTGAAAGTAAACACCCCCGCTTCAATGACAGCCGCATTTTGGAATTGTCAAAGCCAGGTATGGCGCCGTCTGCAGGCGAGGCCGTGACAGCGGCTGTGGACGTACGCAGCGTCGGCGACCTGCAGAGTCAACTCCGCGCCATGTCATATAGCGAGGTATTTGGACTGCTCTACCTTTAACTCTGCGCTCTGCCCACTTCACTAACGGTCTGCTGCAGCCATTCGGAGTGGAGAGTGCGCGCCTCGTCCGCCGCCTCCTTACAGACCTGGCGACGGCTTCGGAAGCGCGAGAAGCAACGGAGAAGAAGCTGGAGAAGGCACAGAGAGATGCACTGGAGCTGTCGCAGATCCTGCTGCCGCTGCGCAAGGAGAACGCGCAGCTCACGAAGGAAAACAACAGCGTAAGGTGGACGAGCGGTAGAACCAGGGGGGACGAGGTGTAGTCTGACCTCTCATTTGTATCCCAGCTCCACTTGGAGATTATCCACCAGGAAGAGGCGATTTCAGAGAGGCTGAGTCTTCAGTCGCCGATGCTTCTTCTTTCGTCCTTACTGCTCTTGTCCCTTCAACCGCTGAGTTTGTGCTGGCGATAGAAATGGCGCCATCGCCTTCAAACTTGGACAGGTGATAGGAGACATCTTGGCCATCGTGTAGCACCGGTGTACGATCCCCTCGGACGTCTTTCAGCTTGAACGCTGGGTTTATAGCCGGGTCACCCCTTGTCACCCCTGAATTTGGTATGACGTCGGCGTAATCGAGACGCCTCTCGTCTTCGTCGGCTTCTGTATCAGCTTCGATCCTTCTCCAGCGTTCGGCGCATGATAACTCTGGTCCATTTTCCACTGGAGGGGGTCGTGTTTCCACCGCCGTCGGAATAGGTTATTATAGTCTTTCCACAGCTGGCGGCTGGTGTGACAACCAGTCCTCGTACAGTCGTTGTTCCTTCTGCAGCAAATCTCTGTCCATCGCTGACTCAAATGCCAGTATCTGCCAATCCCGGATTTATGCCGACTTCACGTAGACATATCCCTTATTGGCCAGTACTCCGTGTGGTTGCCATTTTATCACATAAAAGTGAGGTGGGCACCAGACTGACTTGGGTCGTACGTTTGTAATTAGGACATGGGTTGGTCTTCCTCAACGATTAAAAACAACCGTTAGAATCTAACCCTTCGTCCGTCGCACCCATAAGTCATGCGTCGACTCACTGGGTTGCCGCCTTGGCAATTTGAACTCAGCGGTCATTCGACTTTCGATTGTTAACCCGTCTGGTGACCAACATGGGACATTTGGTCCGAGCTCGGTCTTTGTCGGCGCATTTCTTGATCGGATGAGTGGGATCACCATCTCATCGGGTAGCTTGACCGCCGAGTTGTACAGATCCAGACGGATCCCAGCTGGGATCATGAAGTCAGTGCCGAGAATCAAATCGACTCCGGCATGATGAGGCATTATCCACAGTTCAAACTCGTACGCCACTTCCCAGCCGAGTGTCACCTTCACAACTGCTCGTGACGTTGTCACCATTCTGTCTTTACTTATTCCTCGTGTGTCGATTCCCTTATATCGGCTGGCCACTCTCTTGAGACGCAGTTTCCTCGCGAAGTACTCACTAATCGCCGAGACATTTGCTCCGGTGTCCAATAGTATCTTGGTCCTTCAGTCGTTCACTACCCCCAATACGAGAGCTCTCATTCTAACCCGGCGATCAAAACGTCTGTGGCTGAACCCACAATCCCCAGCGGCTTCTCCTGGAAAGCCAGCTTACATGAATTGTGGTAAAGATGGCACAGCCGGGTTTCTGACGGCCGGAGCTAACACTGGCAATGCGCTGCGGTAGATATCATCTAAATTCACGGAGCTACAGTTCAATTCGCGTTCGATTTCACACATCCAATGGCCATCCCCGCCTCTTCCCTCGGGCGGTCCTGCTTCGCCTACGAAGGCAAAAAAGAAGTTCGCCTCAACTGCAGGTTCAGCTGACTGTGGCAGCCCGGCATATTCCAACCCAGTCAGTGTTGGCGGGCCGCCGAGTTTAAATCACTCGGCGTGTAAAGGTTTTGCAGGTCTTCTGGTACTTGCGACTTGTCGACAGAGTTTTATACGAACGCAGCCAGCTTCTCGTAGTGACGAAACAGCTCACACTGGCCGACTTCATGGACTTGTCTGCAGAATTTGCAGCGCCGCCGACAGTAGTGAGCCGAGTGCCCCGTTCTTCCACAAGCTACACAAGGTCCACGCTGTGAGATGTCGCGTGATCCATCTCCACGGTTCGACTGTTCTCGTTGGTTGTACGGTCGCGTAGGTCGGTTTGCCGAGTTCCCCCAACTTCGATTCGAGCTATTCTGGTCTCCCGCCGAGTTCTCTCGGCGGTTCGGTGTATTTCTCTTATCATTGGTAACGCCGGCGTCTATGTAGTCGTCGTCTTCCGCTGAGTCGTAGCCTCCGAACTGGTCCTCATCATCCCATTCGTCTTCGGAGTTGTACGGACTCGGCGGGTTCTGATCGAGGAGCTCCTCCCCGTCAGAGTCAGCGTCAACGACAGTGACTCGGCGGTCGCAGTTTCCTTCCTTGCGACTGCGCTTCACATCTCGACGTCCATCTCGGCGTTCATCGCGACGGCTTTGATCCTTCCGCTTATCGTCGCGGCCTCGTGCGATCACGAGCCGGTCGCGTTGCTTCTTGCGCTTTTCACCGAGGATCCGACGATTGATTATCTGCTCCACTTTACCGATGTCTTCCAACTGGAAGGGGTACATCAAATCCATCACATCGTCATCACCACAATGCAGCAAGAAGTGCTCGACATGGTCGGCGCCACCCTTCTCGTACTGGATCTTGGCTGTTCGAGCATACCCATTGAGTCGGATCAGGAAGTCGCAGATCGGCTCGTTGACCTTACGTCTCGCCGAGTAGTAACGAGTGCGGGCGGATTGGTCAAACTGTGAGCAATAATAGTCCAGGAACGCCGCGCTGAGTAGTTTCCAACGTCGCTGAGTGTTCTTTGGCAGCTGCCTATACCAACTCTTCGCCGCGCGTCCCAAGCATAGTGAGAAGGGTTCGCACCAGGCACTTTGGGGCATCTTGGTGCTCTTCATCTCGTAGATGAAACGCTTGAGCCACTGGAGCGATGTATCAGAACGGTAGCGCTTCCCTTCGAGCTCGGCGATTTTGTCGAGTGAGGCGTGGGTTCGGACTTCTAGGTACTGAGTCGAGTCTTCTTTCAGCCGCGTCGAAGCTCAAGTTTCGGATGTAGTCCTTCACGGTTTCTTCACGGTTTCCTCTCACATCGAAGGCTTCATCGCCCTCCTCGTCCTCCTCGTAAGCCTCAGCTTCGTCTGCAGCGTCATACAATTCGCGGTAACGACCTGCATTCCGCCGTCCACGACTCGGCGCTCGAAAGTCGGGTTGAGCTTCATTGGAGTCAGCTAGTGGGAGTCCTCGAAGTATGGAGTTCCTTGCGTACTTCACGTCTCTTCGTCTCCGGGGTCTTCGGCAAAGGAATAAAGCTTGGGTCTTCGCCAAGTGCCGTGAACTCGGCTACTCGGCTGTATA
>NW_003306803.1:0-3588 GCF_000142945.1 Phytophthora infestans T30-4
CTTGTGTGTCTTTAGTCGTACTGCCGCTCCTGTGACGGGATCTGAGAGTGAGACCTCTAGGTGTACCGACCAGTAGTAAATCGGTTACCTGTCGGATCTGCACGAGTAAAGAAAGCTCACTAGTTGTAGATCTGGCAATGTATATCCAGTTATCACTACCACACTAGATCGCAATCCCACCTTCTCGGAGCTCGTACGGCCAATGTAGTTCCGGTTCTTGAGGCGGGAAAGCACTTGCGTGATACTGTGCAAATGAGGACTTTATTTATTGAGTTAGTCCCTAGGGTCGAGTATACACGAAACTGTCCGGGCCATGCTCATCTCCGCTAGATGTTTTGGGGAGACCAAATCCAATTCCCGTGGAAAACGTTATACTGAGTGGTTTTCCACTGGAAGATCCCTTTAGGATTCCGTGCCCACTTGTTCTCTAGTTCGTGATCTTGATTACTCCTTTATGAGAGACCTGATGCTTGGCGGGCGAAGTAGACGCTGTCCTTGTCCAGGGCCAATGTTCACTCCTGTTACGGCGATCGCCCGAGGCCAAATCCAACCCCCGAGACGACTACAGGTCACTTGCCCTCCACAGTGCAAATTGAGGACTGTATTGATATTTAAGCCTATACCTGCCTGGGTTTCTACCTTCTATGTCTTTCATCTGCTAAATCCCTTACCAGGCTCGGCTGCATGTCCCTTCTTCCCTTGACCCATCATCCCAGCTGTATTATCTTCAGATCCACCGGATCCATGGCGTAATCATTATGGTTACCCTATTATGGGTACACTCATCAGGATCCAGGTCGCTTGGATCCACTTCACTTGAAAGTGTACACTCGTCGTGGATCTGAGCTCTCCACTCATCCAACATCATCTCGCAACCGTCTGTGATCTCCACTGTCCCACGAAAGTTCTAGATCCACTGCATCCCTCATCCCTATACCCTGGATCCAGGTCCCTTGAGGCGGGATCCTCCCTCCTTGGATACGAACTCAGAAGTATGGGATCCGGGGTACCTCGCGGTGGATCTTGACTCTTCATTAGCCGTGGCTACTAGATCCACCGTCAGAGGGCACCTACCATCCTTCCTTCATAGGATCCACACCCGATCCACTCTTGTATAGTATATCCCATATCCATTTAGGTGAATCCAAGTAAGGGTGGATCCGAGGTAAGTCTTGGTGGATCTTGCCTTCTCGTACATCGCTCATACCAGATCCATCGTCACTTCATACGGGGCGCTGCTCGTCATGGCTAATCCACCACCGGCAACTTGCATCCGTGCCAGCCAACCCAAATCCTCTCTAATCACTTGAAATTGTCATTGATTCGGGATAGTGACCCCGCGTTAGGCCCATTCTCTTATTTCTGAGAAAGCACTTTACCACACCACCGCCCTGCCACCGCACTACCCAAGCCCTGCCACCGTACTGCCACCGCCCTACCGCCGCATTGCCACCGCACTGCCGCCGCACTGAGACCGCCCTGCCACCACCCTACCACCGCTCTGCCGCCGCACCGCCGCCGCCTCCCTCCTTTTTTATGAATACATTTTCGATGTGGCCCACAGTTAAAAAAGAAAACTTAATAAATTTGTTTTAAGGGCTACTGACTTAGATGCACCACCCTTTTGGTACAGGTCGGAGATTGTCGGAGGTCGGAGATTTTATGTTATGGTTTGACAACCCGAGAATCTGGGTGCACCGTCTGTGTTAGGGCGTAGATCGTACATCGACGACATCCTACTTCGCGCGGAGTCATGGCATCGATTATGTGAACGGGTCAATGATTTACTGGAGGCGTGTAACAAGTAGAATCTCTCAATCAGCGTGGGGAAGGGCTACTGGGGTATGCGCAAGGTGGTTTATTTGGGACATCGGGTGTCTAAAGATGGGCTATAGGCAAATCCGAAGGATCTGGCCATGTTAACTGATGTTGATTTCCCGGGATCACTTCGGGCGATGCAATCGCTCCAAGGTAGTTTGAACTACTATGGTCGTTTTGCTGAGGACTATTCTTTCTTTGCGGCTGTACTGTACAAACTACGAGAAGTGGATTTTGCGGCTATAGCCAAGTCATACGTCCGGATCACGATCGAACAAATCTTGGCACAGACCTCAATTCGACGGATCTGGATTAAGTGTCCGATCAAAGAAAGGCAGTCGTAAAATGTGCCTAATCCGGATGAAGAGACCCCCGACGGCATCCAATCTCGGTGGGTCCGAGCGCGTCGGATGTTCACGACGTTGAAGGGCAAGATCGCGACAAGTCCGATTCTCTGTCATGTCAATCGAGATCGTCAAGCCGCGCTAATTACCTACACCAGTAATTGGGCTATTTCAGCTACGCTAGTGCAGGAACACTTTTGTCAGTCTAACTCTCAAGCCAACTGAGTTCAACTATGGCGTGGCGGAGAAAAAAACCATCGCACTTTTATGAGATCTCGATCTTAACAACAACTTGCTTGCGAGACGATCCATCAGGGTCTTGACTCGACACCCGACCTTGGCCTGGCTGATCAATCAGTTGGCCTTCAAGAACGTCTATGTCAGTGAGCAGCCCTTCTCTCGCCTTGGTCTTTGGAGATCATCAAGTGTACGCATGGGGAAGACGAGATCTTAGGTGGTGCTGCGGCGATTATTACGCCAATATCCGAGGTAGACGAAGTGTTTTGACCCGGATCGTGCCCAGGAAAGAGCCTAGACGCCCGATCCAAACTTTGATTCCGACAGTACGACTGGATGAGCATCTGTACGTGTTAAGTTTTGACGGATCCGCCCGCGTGAAACGCGGTAAGGGCGCTTACAGCGCAATCTTGTGGAAACTACCAGAATGGACGGTGGCTGTAACGGGGTACGTAGCCCTAAGTGTACCCTGGTTACATGAAGTGTGACACTTCACACTTCAGGAGTATGACACGTCATACTCCAGGATATTTGGTACAAGGTACCAAGGTCGTTCAAAGCCAACCATTGGTTAAACGACATTGCATTTCTATAGGTAACTAATAGTTTGTATTAAACCCAAACTTTACCTACCTATACATATACTCAGTTTACAATCTACCTTATTTAGGTCACTTCGCTCTCTTTAATTAAAGAGGGGACCTGTGAACTGCCGCTCACTGAGAGTTTGTATACTCTCGGAAGATAACATCCTCTAGCGCAAGGTGCTGTGTGACCCCGTCACACTTGGTAGCACTTGTAGTCAATCCACGCCACCGCGGGTAGACTACCTGAACCTCTCCGAAGTTCGTTGCCATGGATAGGAACGACTTCTCCCATTTGAACGACTCTCAGTTCGAGTCGGTTCGGAAGATGGCAGGCATCTTCGGGATGGAGGCCCTGCAGAGCCTGGTGGTGTCAACACCGGCTGAGCAGCTCGAGCGCGTCAATGCATTTGACGCGTACGAGCAGGGCCTCATCGCGCATGTGCGGGAGAACCTGCAGGCTCCGGCGGCGGGAGCAAACCCGCCTCACCCGAAGCCAATACGGCTGAAGGTAAAGCCGTATGAAGGGAAGGAAGGCGAGAACCTTCACTTCTGGGTCCGAGAAGTAGAGCTCGCGATGGACGCGGCTCTGATCTCGACCGAGC
>NW_003306804.1:0-3588 GCF_000142945.1 Phytophthora infestans T30-4
TTACGTGGTCGGCGCTGCACAACAGCGTTCACAACGTACACTCCCAACGTCACTGCTTCTCCAACAGCTTCCTCCTCTACGTGGCACATGTCTCCCGCCAAACGCACGAGCAAATCGCCGGGCAAGTCACTTCACCGGTCAGTCCCTCTATGTCGCCTACCGATTTGCGGACTTTAGCCCAAGCTCTTTCCGATCAAGTACGAACCTTGACGGCAGAACCCCAGACGGCTCAAGATGCTCGGGACCGAGCTCAACGCGCAGAGGCGGCGGCTCAGCAGGCATACAAGTCGCTATCCATGTCTTCTTACGCCACCCGACTCGAGACTTTGCAAGCTCAGATCCACGATCAGACCATGGAGATACAAGGATGGGAGCACCGCGCAGCTTCTTGCTCACAGGACCTGCGACGTCTGCTGGCTGGCTGACCAAGCGGTGGAGATCCGCGACTTGACTGGACGCCTGGATCGCGCCTCCCGTCAACGAAATGGCTTGCGAGATGATAACGACCATCTCGTTCGGGAGATAAAGCTCGCCGGATCCGAGATCCACCAGCTCCAATCGCGGATCCACGGTCTCGAGCGGGATCTCGAAGATTCCCAAGCTGCTAGCGTGGAGGCTGACGAGAGCGTGGATCGGCTCCGCGACGAGTTGCGCCTGACTCAGGAAGAGGTGGTTACCAACGACTATGTGGGATCCGCCCATGGTGGATCTTCATTAGGGTCAGCTTGCGGGGGTCGCCCGCGCCGGATCCACCTTCCTCGTTGCCAAGCGTGGCTCTGGCTCGTCTCTGCGAGGAGCTGAAGGACGCCAAAGAGTCGATCGAGAAGTATCGACTGGGCGAGACTACGCGCTTGAGGAATTCGTACGCATGACTCAAGCCCGCGACGAGATCCAGGACAAGCTAACGGATACCGAGCTTCGGCGTGATAAGGCAGCCACCGAGTGGGCAGATGCCAAGCGAACGCAAACGGAGCTGGAATCCAAGATCCGTCGCATGAGTACGTGGATCCTCTCTTGTTTCCCTCTTGTAATCCCATATTTACTCGTTATGTTGATCCAGGTAACAAGTTGAAAGATGTCGAGACAACTTCGACGCAGCTACGGGATCAGCTTGCTACCGCTCGTACTCAGCACCAGCAGCTGGTCCTGTAGCGCGATCGCAATTTGTCCGAGCGTGACTTGGCGCATCGACGACAAACTTTGGTGGCCGCTGCCATCTCGGATCCGCTTTATCCTCCCACTGAATCCTCGGATCCACTCTCTCCCCTTGCTGGATCGCCCCCGGACGCTAGCGTCTCAGCTTCTCAGCAGCCTCCAAGTGGGGCGGGTCCGTCGGCTGCGAAATGGCCGCGTAGTGCATCCTCTGCCTCTGGTATTGGATCCCCCCGGCCTCACAAGAAGACCCGAACCTCTTCCACGGCTAGAGCCCCTGCCAAGGCCAAGCCCAAAGTCAGCTCTGCCCCTAAAGCAGTCCCCAAAGCCGGATCTACATCCACATCCAAGCCCTCGGTTTCGTGTTCGAAGTTCGGAGCTGGATCCAAGACTGGTTCCACTGCTGCATCCAAGTTTAAATCGGCATCCAAGACTGGATCCACGGCTGCGTCCAAGTCGAGACCTGGATCCAAGACTGGATCCGCTGTTGCTTTCAAGTCTGGATCGGCATCCAAGACTGGATCCACGACTGCGTCCAAGGCTGTATCCCCTGCTGTGGCGTCGAAGACTGGTTCCGTGACCAAGGTTGGATCCGTCGCTGCGGTGTCGAACACTGGTTCCAGCTCCAAGGCTGGACCCACTATCACGACGTCGCCCCAGGCGGTTGCTTCGAGCGGATCCACGGCAATTGCTCCTTCTACGACGGGGCTAGCCACATCCACGGCCAAGTCCGGTTCGTCTCAGTCTAGATCCACTGCAGGTCCTTCCGTGGCGGTGCCTACCGTTCCTCGACCAGCTTCTACCGGTTCTCCAGCTGTTGGAACTGGGTCGGGTAAGGGGAAAGCTAAACGTGTTATTTCCATCGGTTGTGGACTCGGCAGCTCGGAAGACGACGAGGACGAGGGATCGGATTGGTCCGACGGCTCGGGGCCTCCTATCCGGTCGTCCTCGAAGCGTACTCTCTCCGCAGGCCACTATTCCTTCAGCCCTGACGATGGTGACGATGATGACGATGATGACGATGAAGATTCTGAGGAGGCCCGAATCGCCGACGACGCCTTGGAAAAAGCCACGCGGCGGGCTTTGTCCCAATCCAGATCCGACGCTCGGCGGAGATCCCTCTCGACGCCGACCAAGCAAGTTGCTGGCGCGCCTAGATCTGGGGCCGGCACTGCGGGATCTGCGATCCAGGTCGACAGTGATGATAAATCGGTCAGCGATGGTGGAGGGGGATCACCTCACGGTGGCGGATCCACTGGATCCACCTTGGTCCCCGCTCCTCCTAACTCTTCTTTACCAGGCATGCTTCCCGTGGCTCCGTTTGGTCCGGATGCTACCTTCATCCCTGGTCGGCTTGCGCCTGTGGCTTTCGCCACAAAATGCCATCGAGCCTGGTCCGCAAAGAAATTGAACCGGTTCGACATCCCCTACATGAAGATCACCGTCCTATTCCCTGAGCTGCAATTCCGTACTGAGTGGATATTCCCTCGCCAAGAGGGTGACATGCCCACGTCCGGATATGAGGATTCGCTCGTCACCAGATCTCACGTGGAAGAGTTACATAATACCGCACCATGGAATATTTTGACGACCACGCTGGTGGATCCTGTTAGCTTCCGAGGTGACGTCGGTGGACGTCTCGGGTTGTTCGTTGGTGCCTTCCGAGATTTCGTTTCCAAACACCGAATTGCCATATGGGAAGGCTCCCATCGGTTCCCTGTCTCTCGTGCCCGACTGCGGAGTTTGACATAGCTGTCGAACTTCAACAAGCAGCGCGGTAACAGAAGCAGTCACGCCGGTCGGGCTTGGAAGAAGGTTTCAGTGATCCTCGTGCTAGCTGCAGCGGGGCTGCCGTAGCTTTAGCGTCAGAGGAAGACGTTCGACTCAAAGAGTCACTAATACTAAGTTCCTTATCCAAAGGACACTTACAGCCCAAGACCAGGGCTCAAAGTTAATACCTTAACTTTTATGCTTCAAAACCAGAAGTGATTTATTTACTATTATTGCGGCCAAGCCGCCTAGGGGTAAATGTATCTCTTTAACTATCTAGCATAGTTAAACCTAATCAAATGCATAACGTGTGGCTTTCAGCCAACGTACTGAGAGACCTTGTTAACTCTCCAACTTATGTACTGAGAGTTTGTTAACTCGCCGGGTACTTCGTACCCCTGTGTGTCCACACCATGTAACCCCGTTACACTCTCCCTCACTAAGATGCTTTTCTCTGAGAGATCACGTCTTGTCAAGACGGCGGAGGTCACTAGACCTCACCTCTGCGTTCTGCAGCTCCACGAGCTCACAAAACGCGTTCGCATCCTTGATGCCTGGCGCTTCCACTCCAGCCCACGGCCCAACGTCTCCAGCGACGTGCGCGCCGCCCTGCTCGTCGGTCCCAGACCCCCCTCTCTACTGCCGCAACTGCTCCAAGAGCATCTC
>NW_003306805.1:0-3591 GCF_000142945.1 Phytophthora infestans T30-4
GTTTCCGCTGGGTTGTCTTGTGGCGTACAGCTTCTTCGGCTACGCGGGTTAAATCATTCTCAGCTCTGCTTTTCTATCCCGTCCCCAGAAATTATTCGTCCAGCTTTTAGCTTCCCAGTGCTTTCTGTAGCGAGAGAATCAGCCGCTGCGTTATAGTGTCGCGCTATGTGTCGATACCGGACCGAGTTGAGTTGTTTCGTGAGATCCTTGTGCCGAGCTAGTTCCACTTGCAACGTTTCCTTCTTGCATGCTATCACCCCCATGGATTGCTGGATTGCAAGCCGGGAGTCACCCACGATAATCAGATCGGTTATCCCTCGGTCAATCGCTGCCAAGACTCCATTGTTCATGCCGGTGTACTCGGCGATGTTGACTGTGGTGGACGACAGGTACGCACTCGCAGCAATCTCAATGTCCCAATTCGGAAGGCGCCACAGTATCCACGAACAACTGCCATACCCGCCGTATTTAGCCGTCTTCGCTGAGCCATCAAATGACAGCACGCATCCTGCAAAGTCAGCTGGTATTCGGGCATTCGAACTGTCGCCGAGTTCTTGGAGGGAGGTGCCAGGTGCTTCAAGGAATCGTCGAGTCCGATAAACGGGGTTATCGACGCCTGCATCTCGCTCACGTACTCGTTTCACCTTCAAATCGTAGGGCGACAACATAACTGCGAAACTGACTGCGCGACCGTACAGCGACTTTGACTTAAACACCCACTCCAGCGTGGAGAAACGGGTGTAGACGTGAAGCGTCTTTCCCGCCAAGAGAGTGTAGCACACTTTCAGCAATTGCAACAGCGCGACTACTTCTTTCTCAGCGGGATGATAGCCGAGTTCGTTCTCCTTTAGTACGCGTCCGCAGAAGCGAACTGGGTGCAGCTTGTCGTCGTGTGGTTGCATCAATGTACTGCTCAGTGCCCACTCATTGGCGTACAACATTATATGGACTTCTTTCGCCGAGTCGAAATGACGCAGAATTGGAGCTTCTGCTACCCGTCTTTTGAGCTCGGCGAATGATGCTTTTGCTGACGCCAGGTCACCCCCAGGGCCAAAGTCCGTATCGTTTAGCTGATAGAGTACTGCTCCGTAAACAGCTAAGTTCTGGATGAATCGGCCGTAATAGTTGAGGGCACCGAGGAAAGCTTGCATCCCCTTCTTTGATTTCGGGAAGGCGAGCTCGGCGATCGCGGCTATCTTCTTCGCATCAGCGCGTATGCCACTCGGCGTAATCTCGTGCGATAGGAAATCAACCTTGGGTTGGACAAAGATACTCTCGGTAAAGCTGATGCTAATTCGACATTCTGTGAACCGGGCTGGTAATCAGTCGAGTGTCTCTAAGCAGGCGTCGAACGTCTCACCTCCAAAACAGATATCGTCGACAAACGACCTCCGCTTGAACACCGGAATCAAGGAAGACTGGTCTGGTTCTCCATTAGCAAACATGTCGCCGTCCGGTCCGTTGACCAGGTCTTGGACCGGATCGCAGTCAGCTTGTGATTGGTGGTCAGCTTCAAACTTCGTCAGCTGATTCTGCGTTGAATCACTGACTCCGCCGAGCTCAACTCGCCGAGTTCCCGACTCGGCTTCAGCAATAGTCATTCGTTCGGCAAACAACTGCCATCCTCCCTTTGGTTAAACGTATCCCCATAGAGCGTTGTCGATCAGTCGCTGGTAAATTATAGGCGCATACTTCAATCCAAACGGCATGCGTAACCATTCAAAGTGTCCAAGTGCACAGACGAACGCTGAGATCTGCCGAGAGTCTGGTGACTGACGCCACCAGTCGTGTTCATTTCTGCATCACCCAAGCCGTCTTCGTGCTCAAGACCACCAGCTACCTTGGGGATGGTACTGTACTCGCCATGCTTGAAAAGGGTGGCAACATCTCGCAAAGCCTTCATCGCTGCTCGGTACTCCACCATCCCCAATTCACTCAAGTGTTCACTAATTGCAGTTGCCACAAAATTTGCTTCGTGGAACTTCCGGTTGGAATCCCTACACGTATTGGCCTTCTTTAACACTCTGGACACACGAAACGGTTCTTCTGACAGTTGGGGCAACTCGGATTCCACCCGAAGCGACGACAGTAGCCAACGAGAATCCAGAAGCGGGGTAGGAATCACGTTCTCGAAGTTGGGTGCCTTCCGAATGAAGAACACGTGGCGACACGGCAGCAAACGTGAAGCCATGAACAAACACGAGCAGGGCCAATCGGTTTTCGTGACGGAGTACACACTATGCGGCTCATCCAATGCCTCATCATCGTCCGCATCGCTCTGGATAAAGTATACTCCGGGGACTGCCTCGTGAAAATTATACTTCGCCGTGGTGATCGCGAAGTTGTACTGCTCGTACACAAGCTCGCACGCGTGCTCGCTTACCAGCTTCGAGAGAAAATCTACCTCGGAGCTGCAGGATGCGTTTCTTCTTGGATCCAGCTTTGACAAGCTTGCTAACAGTCCCCGCCAGCTCAGACTCAATAGCTGTCCGGTTGTGTGGATAATGATCGAAAGTATGTCTGGAGAGCGGATGGTTATGCTCCAAACGGGCAACAGTAATTCGCAGCACAAAAGTAGGAACCGCTGCAGCCGAGTCGGTCACTTGTACGCAGGCATTGATCTACGGAGCGATACAATTGTACGTGAGCAGCTGCATGACCAACCAACAGCACCATTCAAATCCATTTCAGTTCATCCGAGCCCAACTGAGCCCAACTGAGCCCGACTGAGCCCGACTGAGCGTCACACACACCTGCGCGTCACACTCGAGAGCTCTCGACTCTTGCCGCTTTCTCTTGCCTTGTCCATGCGGCTTGTACCTCCCTGCGTGGGTGCAGACGAAAGTCTTCGAGTAATGAAGACACCCCTCGGGCACAAGCGGCTTTGTAGACCCGGAGTCTCGAATCTTCTTATTTCTCGTCACGACATTGCTGTTAGTGCGAACGCGGAAGCTCTGTACGCAGCAATTGTACGCACAAACCAGTTAGATAATGCGATATGGCTCCTGCTACCATATGCAGTGCATCAAACGTTACCTGGTATGTCTCGGCTAAATAGACTTTTAGATACGCGTCTAAGGCAATTAAACTCTTTCTTCTCGAGTGACGGAGCTATCACCACTGGCTGCTCACCGCTCTGGATTGTCTGGAGACTGTCGGAAACATCCGATCGACGCTGCTTGGACGTGGAGCTGCCGGTACCCGACAACTCCGCTGACGAGTCGAACCGCTCCTCGTCGCTGTCGACCCCCTCTTCACTATCACTCGCCCCTCCTCCGTGGCGCGGCGGTCGCACCGCCGCTTTGACGCGCAGGTCGGGCGCCATGGCTCCCTGGCTGCTGCTGATTTGCCCCCGCTGCAAAAATGAGTGGGGGGGGAAAAGTATACGCTACACGAGGTATACCCGCAAGCCGGATGCGGATCTCAAGCCCTCCAGCACTGTCCCATGTGCACGAGGTGGGTGCAGCACTCACTAGCTTCTGGATTGATGCTGACTGTACTCTCGTGCACCAAGGTCTCACTGTCCAGTGTTGTACTGTTATTAGGAAGCGGGATTAAACGGAAGGCCTACGTCCCCGTGAAGGAATGAGG
>NW_003306806.1:0-3592 GCF_000142945.1 Phytophthora infestans T30-4
TCCCGGAACGCCCGAACGAATACCCCGAGTCGCCTCTACGCACATCACCCCTGAAGCTAACCGGATCCACCGGTGTGGTGACCAAGACATGGTCGTTGGTGCCATTGCCCCAAGGTCGAAAGGCAATCGGTTGTCGTTGGGTGTTTCGCATCAAGGAGAATCAAGCGGGAGAGATCGAGCGGTTCAAGGCACGACTCGTGGCCAAGGGATTTTCGCAGAAGTACGGCATTGACTACGAAGAAACCTTCGCGCCAGTCGCCAAGTTCACGTCGATCAGGATCCTGCTCAGTCTGGCGGCCAAGTACAATCTGACGGTGCACCAGATGGATGTCAAGACGGCGTTCCTAAACGGGCTGCTTGACGAAGATATCTACATGGTGCAACCGGATGGTTACACGGATGAAGAACATCCTGACCATGTCTGCCATCTCAAGCGCTCGCTCTACGGTCTTAAGCAGTCGCCACGAATGTGGAACCAGACCATTGACAAGTTCATGCTGGAGCTGGGGTTCAAGAAGTGTGAAGCCGATCACTGCATCTACGTCAAGTGGGATGACCAAGACATGATCTTCGTGGCTCTCTACGTCGATGATCTGGTCCTCGCCAGTAACAACGACGAGCTTCTCAAGTCGACGAAGAAGGCTTTGAGTGAACGCTTCGACATGACTGACTTGGGTCGTCTCAAGTACTTCCTCGGTATGGAGATCGATCAAGATGCGGCTACAGGAAAAGTGTCGGTGCGTCAGACCAAGTTTGCGAAGGACATCCTGGAGAAGTTTGGCATGGAGAACAGCAACCCTGTCAAGACCCCTCAAGACCCAGGACTCAAGTTGACCAAGGCCATGTGCGAAGGAGGATACAACCATGAAGAGACCATGGCCAAGGTGCCTTATCGCAATGCTGTCGGCTGCCTGATGTACCTCATGGTTGGAACTCGACCGGACCTCGCTGCTGCAGTGGGAGTTCTTAGCCAGTTCGCGGCGGTCCCGTGTCCCACACACTGGCAAGCACTCAAGCGCGTCTTCCGCTACATTCAAGGTACGAAGACGCACGGCATCGAGTTTCAAGAAACAACTGAAGAAGGAATCCAAGGCTACTCGGATGCGGATTGGGCTGGTGACGTCGAGACTCGACGCAGTACAAGCGGCTACGCGTTCATGATGAACGGCGGATGCATTAGTTGGAGAAGCAAGAAGCAGCGCACGGTGGCGCTGTCATCGACGGAGGCGGAGTACATGGCGTTATCGGAAGCTGCTCAAGAAGCGATCTGGCTCAAGGCATTCCTGTGTGAACTCGGCGAAATGAAGAACGAGGATTCTGTCATGATTTTCGAGGACAATCAAGGGTCGATTGCGCTGGCCAAGAACCCCGAGTTTCACAAGCGCACCAAGCACATCGACATTCGCTACCACTTCGTGCGCGAGAAGGTTGAAGATGGCCAAGTGGTGTTGCAGTACTGTTTGACGAAGGACATGAAGGCGGATCTGATGACCAAGCCGATCACCGCGGTGCAGTTCGAATATCTTCGCAACAAGCTGGGTATCAAGCCACCAAGCGCGGTCGAGTCGAGTGGGAGTGTTGTCAAGAAGGCGTCTCGTCCAGCTTCGGCATACCAGTAAAACCGGTTTCCAAGGACCCCGCGATGTTTACGGTAAGTCAATTGCGCAAACGGATGTATGCGCAAACAGATGATTGGACGAACAGGATGATTGGACGAGTCCATGATTGGACGAACAGGATGATTGGACGAGTCCATGATTGCACGGTCCATGATTGCACGGGTGCAAGTTGCCTGTGGTGGATTAGCCATGGCGAGCAGCACCCCGTATGGAATGACGATGGATCTGATATGAGCGATGTACGAGAAGGCAAGATCCACCAAGACTTACCTCGGATCCACCCTTACCTGGATTCACTAAGATGGATATGGGATATACTATACAAGAGTGGATCGAGTGTGGATCCTATGAAGGAAGGATGGTCGGTGCTCTCTGACGGTGGATCTAGTAGCCACGGCTAATGAAGAGTCAAGATCCACCGCGAGGTACCCCGGATCCCATACTTCCGAGTTCGTATCCAAGGAGGGAGGATCCCGCCTGGAGGGACCTGGATCCAGGGTATAGGGATGAGGGATACAGTGGATCTCGAACTTTCGTGGGACAACGGAGATCACAGATGGTTGCGAGATGATGTTGGATGATTGGAGAGCTCGGATCCACGGCGAGTGTACCATTACAGTGAGGTGGATCCAAGCGACCTGGATCCGGATGAGTGTACCCATAATAGGGTGACCATGATGATTACGTCATATATCCGGTGGATCTGAAGATAATACAGCTGGGATGATGGGTCAAGGGAAGAAGGGACATGCAGCCGAGCCTGGTAAGCGATTTAGAAGATGAAAGACATAGAAGGTAGAAATCCAGGCAGGTATAGGCTTAAATATCAATACAGAACCCAATTTGCACAGTGACACGCAAGTGCCTTCCTGCCCTCAAGAACCGGAACTACATTGGCCGTACGAGCTCCGAGAAGGTTGGGAATTGCGAATCTAGTGTTGGTAGTGATCACTGGATAATACATTGGCCAGATCCTACAACCTAGTGAGCTTTTCCTTTACTTGTGCAGATCCGACAGGTTAACCGAATTTACGACTTGGTCGGTTACACCCTAGGGGCTCTCAACTTTCAAGATCCCGTCACAGGAGGCGGCAAGTACGACGCAAAGGAACTACAAAGGCAAGGGAACACACCCGCAAGGCAACCCTACGGCCAGATCCACGATCTAGGCCCCGGATCCATAAGCTCGAATATTCGCTTAGGATACGGAACCATCCACGGACGCAGAGTGAAGATTTTTCACTGCTGCTCCACCCAATCCCCACGTCTCGCCAAGACGCTCAAGCTTCACCACTTGAACTCTTCGGAAGTTACCGAGAGAGCAAGATCCCGCCCTACCGACGGGTACACAAGGTGAGGAAAGTTCAGCAGAACACGGATCATCGGGGGACCCCCTCCGTTAGTCGGTGTCTGGGTGCAGTTGGTAAGCTGGATCCGGCAATCTCGCAGATTTTGCTGATCCCGCTACACCACACGGGCTGTCCTTATTATTAATAATGGACTGGCCGGATTCGCATTCAGCGGACCATCTACGGTACGAACCCTCAGTGGCGGTTGGTATGAGTTCGCGGAAGACTCAGCGACCCTTGGAAGGCACGTTCACCGTCTGGGACAGGGCGCGGACCGTTAAAAATGCTCATGCGACGGTGCAGACGACGCTTGGCATGCAAGAAGATCCATAACGGATCATTGTTCACTTGATATTTGTATTCTTGATTAGGACTTCTTATTAAGAATAGACCCGAAAGGGTAAGCTTAAATACAGAACAGAATTTCCACTCAAGCACACAGAGCGACGTCCGGCTTCAAGGTAAGAGTCTGGTCAAGCTTGTTTGAGTGTGTTATGCCTGTCGGTGAGCTCGAAGCTCTATAGCGAGGGTTCATCCGGCAAGGCCAAGAGACTGTGTATTTTGGCCGAGTACTATCGGGAGGTTTTACGTGACGGCTTATTGTTGCCTATTTGCACGACTGGG
>NW_003306807.1:0-3596 GCF_000142945.1 Phytophthora infestans T30-4
GGGCCCCCCCAATTATTTTTTTTGGGGTCCGCTCCCGCTGTTTTCGCTCCCCGGGTCCACACATTTTTCCCGCATCGGAAAATGCCCGCTGGTAACAGTCTTTGAGAGTTGGATCGGCCAATTCTTCGCCCGAAATGAATTTTTCGGTGGACGCTCTCGTCCGTTTTTCATGCTGTTCTGGAGCCTTTTGAGAACCCCTTCCGAGTGTGTCATTCTGCAACCTGGACGTGTTTTCTTAGCTTTTGGTCTGTCGCCGAGTCATCACTGCCATATTACCATAATCGCACTTTGGTGAGCTGTAATCACCCACGAATTTTATGGAAAGTTTTCCACTTTGAAGACTCGCTGCCTGACAGTACATGTACTTGACGTTCTGCTCCACGTGACGAAACATCTACCGAGTCTTCATCCGGCTCGTAGATCATTTCCTGGATGCGATTCAGCGATGCCAATTCCGACTTGCGAGTTTCAGCCAAGATGACCCGACTGACCTTTGATTCCAGCGCTTCAGTGGCTAACGAATCGGCGGCAGCGTTGTATTCTCGTACAACGTGAAGATATTTAACTGATCGAAGCTTGGCCGTGAGTTCCTTGTGAGTATTCAGCAGCGCTAGCAAGTTTCCTTCCTGCATGCGATCACCCTGAGTGACTGTGATCGCGAGCCTTAGAGTCACCAAGGATGGACTAAATCCTCGACACCGTGGCGTGATAGACAGCCTGGACACGCGTTATATACATAACGTGTATATTCGGCTACTTTCAGCGTGGTTAGCCAAAGAGGTAAAGCGTTGGCAGCATTCACTATCTTCCAATTCAGGAAGGTTCCAGAGCACACAGAAACAAATTCGCTTAGCCCCCCCTATTTTTTCTTTTTTTTCGGGGGGGGTCCCTCAAAAAGACATGACGACTCCGCTGTAATTACGGGGAAGCCTGGCGTACAGCAACGCGGGGTCCATTCGAATAGTCGGAGAACCCTTGTTTGGAGGTGCCACCGGCGCGAGCGAGTCTTCCAGGTCGACGAAGCTCGTGATGCTTGACTGGAGGAGCTGTGCGAAGGCGACATCCTTCTCCTTCACGCGCTGCACCTTCAGGTGCCACTGCGATAGCAGCACTGCGAACTGGACCGCGCGTCCGAAGAGAGACTTCAACCAATGCACCCACTCTAATGTCGAGAATCGTGTATAGACATGTAGCGTCTTTCCTGCCAGCTGGACGTAACAGATCTTCAACAGCAGAAGTAACGCCAAAACTTCCTTCTCAGCAGGATGGTAGTTCATCTCGGCCTCCTTGAGCACCCGACCGAGGAACCGTACTGGGTGTAACTTGCCTTCATGTTCTTGCATTAGCGTAGTGCTCAACGCCCATTCATTCGCAAAGAGCATGACGTGAACTGCTTTCGACCGATCGAAGTGCCTGAGAATGGGTGAATGTGAAACACTCGTCTTCAATTTTTCGAAGGAACGACGTGCCACAGAAAGGCCACCTTCAACGGCAAAGTCCTCATCCTTGAGCTGGTACAGCGCCGCACCGTAGACCGCGAAGTCTTGAATGAAGCGGCTGTAGTAATTAACCGCTCCAAGAAACGACTGCATGCCCTTCTTACTCGTTGGAAACGAAAGCTTGGCGATGACCGCAAGCTTCTTGGGGTCAGCCCTGATACCTTCTGGCGAAATTTTATGCGACATAAAGTCCACCTTGGGTTGGCAGAAGATGCTCTTGGTGAAGCTAATGCTGATCCGACACTGTGCAAATCTTGCCAGCAATCGGTCCAGCGTCGCCAGGCAGCTGTCGAAATCCTCGCCACCGAAGCAAATATTATCCACAAACGACCGTCGACCAAATACAGGTACCAGCGATGATTCGTCTGGTTCCCCGTTCGTAAACATATCAGCGACGGGGCTGTTGACGAGTTGTAGTACAGGGTCGGTCTCTACCGGTGCTTCGCGGTCTGCCGCGAACTTTCGTTTGAAACGAACCCTCGGCGCTTGGCCCACGACGTTCCTTGGCCTGCTCTTCAGCTAAACGCATCCTCTCCGAGTATTCAAACCAACCTCCTTTCGGTTGAACGAACCCCCAGAGTGCGTTGTCAATCATACGCTGGTAGATCATCGGCGCGTTCTTTAACCCGAAGGGGCATGCCGTAACCACTTCGAAATGTCCGAGTGCGCGGACGAACGCCAAAATTTACCCCCCTCTCCACAGGTCATTTTGTATCGCCCCAAAAACCGCTTGTGTGCCTTCTCGCGAGACAAAAACACAAGGTAGGCTCGCGGATCTGTTTAACAGGTCGTCGACTAGCGGCATTGCATACTCCATGATCGCGTGATAGCATTCACCATCTGTAATCAATGCAGAGCCGGATGTCCAGCCCGTTCTTTTTCATCACAATCACGATCGGCGATGCCCATGGATTGTCTGAAAAGACGATCAGTCCTGCACGCAATAAAGCGCGCAGCAGCTCGTACAGCTTGCCGAGAAATCGCAGCGGCACGCGCCGGGCACGCTGTTTAAGTGGGGCGTGCCCCTGTGTGTCGATATCGCATACCGCTCCGTAGGCTGGCGGCGGCAGTGCGTTACCACTAGCAATCAGGATGTGCTCGTGGTTCTTTAGCGTCGTGACTAGACGTTCTCGGCGTTCAGTCGACAGCTCAGGATCAGCAACATTAGGCGCAGTGTAGTCAATTGTCGTGTTGATCTCTTCGGTCAGGTCCGGCAGGAATGCCAGCTCCTTCGCGTAGTCGTCCAAGCCAATGTTGTTAGCTGGGTGTTCGTAGAAATCATTTCTCGTATCCTCCGTTGCTTCATTTCCCTCGGTTGTTAACACTCGAGCAACCGAGATGTATGTTCCGTCCAACGCCGCTACAGATTCTTCCCTTGACTCAACATTGGCATCCGCTTTGATTTCAACAGTCGGTGCTTGGTCCATCTCCTTCCCATCCTGGTTTCCCATCTCTGGGCCACCTGCCGAGTCGTCGTTCGCAATATTGAATGCGTGGGCCGCCGACATATTGGGTTGTTGACTTTCGTTCCGCTCCTCGTTCTGCCGCTGTCTTGACATTTCGGAATTCGCGCCAATCTTGCAATGAATACTCGGTGCCGTACTCAACACCTTCTGCACGATGCCTGTATCCTCTGGATCAACCACCGGTGGCTCGTTCGCAGATTTAGCGACACACAAGGCCGGGACAGCTTCGTCAAAACGGGTGACTCCATTCAATCCAGTGCCGTGACTTGTCGCTTCCGTGGTCACCCCTGACTGGACACTAACACTCGTTGGCGTATGTACCACGTTTACCGGCCTCAGTAGTTCGTGTGTACACACTACCGAGGCTTCGTTCGCGTTATTGCCTCCGCCATGGGTTGTCGTGTAAGTGTCCAAAGGTTCTGCGGAAGGCTGACCGTCGGCCAAATCCCCGTCTGTCACCCCAGACGCCAGACAGGCTTCCACTCGTTCACGCTCTTCCAGGATCAGTGCCTAGCGCTCTGCACATGTCAGACGATCACTAGAATCCACTAGCGAGTCCTCTAGAGGTCGTGCTAGCACCCCACCGGGTTCTGGGTAGTATGGTCGATCAACTGCTGAAGGATGAGTCCAA
>NW_003306808.1:0-3597 GCF_000142945.1 Phytophthora infestans T30-4
TCAACCTGACGCAAGAAGAGCGCTTGGTGGAGATCCGGAGCAATACTCTTCCAGGTAATACATGCACCAGCGAGAATTGATACATATCCTGTAATTGATTTCCTTTCTTCAGATGCATTCGCGAAGCCTCGCGTCTGTGTATAGCTCTAGCTTAATAGTACTATTACCATCGTACTCAATGCCAACCCTCGACGTTCTTTTCAAGTACTTTAGTACTCGCTGAGCCGCTCTCCAATGAGTCTTATTATAGCAAGATAGATATTTACTAAGCTCTCTGACAGCATTAGCGATATCAGGTCTAGTTCCCCTAACTAGGTACATTAAGGACCCAACTAACCCTCTGTAGTCGAATGACTGTGCCGCTATTTGTTCGGGTGACAATGTCTTTTCCTTCTCTAAGACCACAGCTTTTGCTTGTGGTGTAGGTGCAGTATTGCAGTCTCTCATCTCAAACTTATCTAAAAGGTCGTTAATATACTTTTGTTGAGATAGGCGTAGAGTCTTATTTGTAAGGTCTCTTTTAATCTCCATTTTAAGCAGGTAGTGCAACTCACCCAAGTCTTTCATAGTAAACTTGTCAGACAGCTTAGCTTTAAGATCATTTATAGGACTTAGATGTGATCCTGCAATTGTCAGGTCGTCCACATACACACACACTATAAGGACGTGCTGAACCCCATTTATCTCCCACCGTTTTAGATACAAGCAATGCTCTTTCTTGCATCTAAAAAAGCCTAAGGTTTTTAAGAAGGTATTCAAAACTTCATACCAAATTCTAGGTGCCTGTTTCAGTCCATACAGGCTCTTCTTTAATTTGCAAACTAGATTTTCAGTTCCTTTGCGAAACCCCATTGGTTGCCTCATGTAGATGTTTTCACTTAAAACTCCGTTTAAAAACGCTGTAGATACATCCATTTGGTGTAGATGCAGCCCTAATGTTGTGGCTAATAAGCGCAACGATTCATATCTTGCTACAGGTGCAAACACCTCTTTATAGTCAATTCCATACAATTGTGTATTTCCTTGCACAACTAACCGTGCCTTAAAACGGTCCACTGAGCCGTCGGCTCTGTATTTAACATCAAACAGCCAATGACAACCCAATGGCCGTCTTCCAGTAGGAAGGGGTACTAATTCCCACGTTTTATTA
This sequence comes from Phytophthora infestans T30-4, assembly GCF_000142945.1. Lineage (NCBI taxonomy): Eukaryota > Oomycota > Peronosporomycetes > Peronosporales > Peronosporaceae > Phytophthora > Phytophthora infestans. The sequence goes on from NW_003306808.1 coordinate 1,151, forward strand.
CTTAAAAGGGCGTCATACTCTGTCTTTATTGCACACTCCCACTGCTTCGCATGTGGGCTTTTCCTGGCCTCCTTAATTGACCTAGGAATAGGTATTCTGGCTGTCTTATTAATAGCTACAGTATTTAACTCTGTCACGTAGTCGTTGAGCCGCACATTTGGCAGTCGTCGTCTTTTAGACCTACGAACAGCACCGTTTTGCACTCCCACTTGTCTGGGTGTCGGTGGTCGAGAGACACAATCTGGGCCAGTGGTGTCAATATCCTGCACTTCAACTTTCTAGTTCTTTTACCTAGGCCTTGAATTACCTTTTCTTCTTCAACGTTGACGCTACAGTCCTCGATAGGGAACGATCGACTGATCATTGCTTCAGTACCAGCTGAGCTAATTTCTACATCACGGGCAATAAGGTATTTATTAGCCTTAATGTCCAGGAGTCGGTACCCTTTATGTTTAGGCGAAAATCCCAACAACTTACATTCTATAGCCCGATCGCCTAGTTTAGGATCCTTTCGTTTTGACTTTGGTATATGCGCATAGCAAGTGGAGCCCCAAATTCTTAACCCTAAACCCTTTGGTTTATGGCGGTGCAGTAACTCATAAGGGGTTTTCATTCCCAGTCTAGCCATTGGTAGTCGATTAGTGACATCCACCATATAAAGTAGGGCCTCAGGCCACCATTTAGCAGCCATATTAGCACCCCTAATAGCACACCCATCATGGTCGGGTGGGCTCGCTCAGCACTGCCATTTTCTTCTGGAGATTCAACATTAGAGCTTTCAAACTGTAAGCCCAATTTATCGCATATTTCGGACACTTCAGTGTTTATAAATTCTGTTCCACCATCAGTCCTTATTCTTCTGACCTTATAAAGAGGAAATTGACACGACAGCTTCCTCAATAAAGACTTAATTTTCCCAGGTACCTCTTTTAAGGATTTTACGATAATGTACCACTTATAAGCAGTGGCGCCATCTACAACAGCCAATGCGTATCGGTACCCAAAAGATCCGTATAAACCGTTAGCTCTTAATCGTCCGGTTGAATCCATATGAAGTGTATGTAGTGGGACATTACTCTTATTTCCCACCAAATTTCTATATGACATTCTTTTGTCCTTCATTTGAGCGCACGTTTTACAGAAAAACGAGACCTTCTTAAGCTCTGAATACGAAATATGAGGAAGACCCTCAATTTTCTGGTTGCTAATAGTCTTAATTAGACGTTCCTTACCGACATGACCCAGTCTTAGGTGCCACTCCTTTAAAAGGTTAGCTAAGTTACCACTCTGAGTGCTAAAAACACGCTTTTTAGTCGGTTTAATACTCGGTAAGTAATAGACTTCTCCTATTGCCACTGCTGCAAAGAGCAATTTTTGGTCATTCCCTATAAAAAATAGAAATTCACCTGATTTTGACTGAAAGTGCCTAAATCCCTGTCGAGCTCAATAGTAGGCACTCAACAAGTTACTATCACACTTACGGTCAAATGAGACATCACTTAGTGTTAATACACTCAACCTCTTTTTAGGGTTTAAAACGGTAAGTTTTATTGATCCCTTTAGTGAGCTATGAGAAAAGCTCCCGTTTCCGTAGGTAAAAGTGTGGCCCTGACTCGGGTTTAGGCTCCCACTAAACCAGCTTCGATCTGATGTTATAGCTCGGCCTGCACCAGTATCAACCACCCGCATATCATCGGTCAGTTTTAACTTCTTCAAGGCTCTCAAATAGGAGTGATGCTGCTTACGTACCTCCTCTTCGATGTCGTCCATTTGTAGTGGGGACCTGACAGAGGTATCCGGCACGTTGCCACCATCCTCAAAACCTTTATGGTAGGCGGGGTCCAGATCCTCAATGTCGTCCATCTCCTCGTCCTCAATGCACTCTTCCAGAAGAGTATTCCCACACTCATTTAGGCGCTTTTCCCCTTCTAGCACCACCGATTTGAGGGTATTAATCGGGGTTGTCCTCGCCTTCTTGGCCTTCTTAGCACCCGGTGCAGTGTTGATATCGGTCCTAAAAAGGGGTCCACCTTCGCGGTTAGGATCCCTATCAGCGATCATCACCGAGCAGTCCGATTAAAAGTGTCCACTCTTGAGGCAGTAAAAACACCTTTTTCCACCCTCACCTGCACCGCTTTTTCTCTTGACCCCGACATTGTTGACAGGAATCGCTTGGGTTTTATCCATTAAACCCACTTCTTTCTTCGATCGGTCACCAAAGGTCTTGCGTAAGTCCACTTCGACCCTATCCACCGTGAAGTCCTCTTTCTTCATGGAGATCGCTGAAGCCCAAAATTCACTTGGGAGTTGTGACAGGACTTCAATGCACAGCCAAGACTCGATCACCATGTCCTGGCCGAGCAGCTTCCGAGACTTTCTGTTAATCTCGTTCTTTGCCTTCTATAAGCTGCGCGAAAAGTGTCCTTAAGTCACGCCAAAGCTACGCA
>NW_003306809.1:0-3600 GCF_000142945.1 Phytophthora infestans T30-4
TGTAAAGGGTCTTCAATAACCAATAGCCCGTCCCGTGACAGGGGCGGAACGAGCACAAGTGGCGAATTCGAACGAGAACGAGTCACGGGAGAAGAACGAGTCACAGGAGACAACGCTGGCGACATCGCTCTTGGCAGTGAAATCGTAGACAGCGACAACCAAAGATCGCAGAGTGTCACTACGACGTTTGCGTTCACGCTTGTACACCAGCCACAGCTCATACACCTCAGCAAGCTGAGCGGGCGTGGCAGCCGGGTTGACGTCAGGATGGAGACCCATCAACACACTCGACTCGACGATCCAATGACGACGCTCATAGAGAGCTACGAAGTAACGGGTCATTTGGCCATCTGTCTGGCTGGGCCTTCCCGCCGAGTCCAAGGGACTGTCGCCACGAAGCTTCACCCACATATCTCCAAGAACTTGCATCAAAGTTCGAGGTCGGGTCTGAGAAGCCAAACACCGCCGAACTTCCTCCAGTATCGACGGAGAAAAGAAGAAAGGAAGCTCAGGGAGCATCCGCCGAAGACGCTGACAAGGATGGCTCGGATCGAAAACGGCCATGAAAGCTCGAATGCCGTCAAGAGAACACGGCGTAGGTGGCACACGACTCTTGCCTCCTACGAGCTCCATCTGCACCCCTCCGCTCAGTGTATCCAATAATGCATTCCAACAACGGGCTGAGCCGAAATGCATAAATGGTACCTCGCGGAGTAGAGCCATGTGAAGAGTCAAGCGACAATCCTTGGACACCGCTTGCGAGGCTCGAGTCCGTAACGTTGCCAGCGGGAGTGTAAGAGCGCTAGGTAGTGTGACCAAAGCCGGACGTGAGGCAGTCGAGCTCGGCTGAGAGAGAATTGACACTACCGGGAGCCTACTCGGCGAAGGAGCAGCCGGAATGGATTGAGCCGGAGCTGGGTCAGGAGTCGACGGAAGCTGCCGATGCTTGTGGTGTCGGTGCGTCTTGTGATGCTTCTTGTGTTTCATGTGCTTCTTGGATCGCTTCGACCGGTGACCGGTAGGACTCGACGAGGCACGACGTTTGCGATGCTGCTGCTTCCCCGAAGCCGGCGCAGAGGCAGAACTCGTCCCGTCACCAGAATCCTTCGATGAATGCCGCGAGGAGTGGCGATCACTCGGCGGCAAGGACTCATCACTCATCTCGTCGTCAGAGCCGAAGATTGCCGCATGAAGGCTCCTTGCTTTGGCAGAACGACGAGCATCTTCGGCCGCTGAGTCAGAAACTGAGGGACTGCCAGCCGAGTTCTCGGATAAAGAAATGGGATCCGAGAACGACCCAGCGGCAGGATTCGTCGAGCCGGTGGACGGTGCAGAACCATCACCAGGCCCTAACACCTCGTCGTCAGATGCGTCGAGGTCCTCAAGCAGCTGAGCAGTCACAGTGCGGGCGGTCGCAGCAGATCTCCGGATAGGGGCGCCCAGATGGGGACGTCAACACGGCCGTGGTCACAGGGAGAGACGGTCTGAGGACACTCATGTGGTGAAGTGCTTTTCAGAAATAAGAGAATGGGCCTGACGCGGGGTCACTATCCCGAATCAGTGACAGTTTCAAGTGATTAGAGAGGATTTGGGTTGGTGGCACGGATGCAAGCTGCCGGTGGTGGATTAGCCATGACGAGCAGCACCCCGTATGGAATGACGATGGATCTGGTATGAGCGATGTACGAGAAGGCAAGATCCACCAAGTCTTATCTCGGATCCACCCTTACCTGGATCCACTTAGATGGATATGGGATATACTATATAAGAGTGGATCGAGTGTGAATCCTATGAAGGAATGATGGTAGGTGCCACCTGAAGGTGAATCTAGTAGCCACGGTTAACAAGAAGTCAGGATCCACCGCGAGGTGCCCCGGATCCCATACTTCCGAGTTCGGATCCAAGGAGGGAAGATCCCGCATAGAAGGACCTGGATCCAGGGTACAGGGATGAGGGATGCAGTGGATCTGGGACTTTCGTGGGATAATGGAGATCACAGACGGTAGCAAGATGATGTTGGATGATTGGAGAGCTCGGATCCACGGCGAGTGTACAATTACAGTGAAGTGGAGCCAAGCGACCTGGATCCGGATGAGTGTACCCATAATAGGGTGACCATAATGATTACGCCATGGATCCGGTGGATCTGAAGATAACACAGCTGGGATGATGGTTCAAGGGAAGAAGGGACATGCAGCCGAGCCTGGTAAGGGATTTAGCAGATGAAAGACATAGAAGGTAGAAATCCAGGCAGGCATAGGCTTAAATATCAATACAGACCTCAATTTGCACAGTAACACGCAAGTGCCTTCCTGCCCTCAAGAACCGGAACTACATTGGCCGTACGAGCTAGGAGAAGGTTGGGAATTGCGAATCTAGTGTTGGTAGCGATAACTGGATAATACATTGGCCAGATCCTACAACCTAGTGGCTTTTCCTTTACTTGTGCAGATCCGACAGGTTAACCGAATTTACTACTTGGTCGGTTACACCCTAGAGGTTCTTAACTCTCAAGATCCCGTCACAGGAGGCGGCAAGTACGACGCAAAGGAAACTACAAAGGCAAGGGAGCACACCCGCAAGGCAACCCTACGGCCAGATCCACGATCTAGGCCCCGGATTCATAAGCTCGAATATTCGCTTAGGATTCGGAACAATCCACGGACGCAGAGTGAAGATTTTCCACTGCTGCTCCACCCCATCCCCACGTCTCGCCAAGACACTCAAGCTTCACCACTTGAACTCTTCGGAAGTTACCGAGAGAGCAGATCCCGCCCTACCGACGGGTACACAAGGTGAGGAAAGTTCAGCAGAACACGGATCATCGGGGGACCCCCTCCGTTAGTCGGTGTCTGGGCGCAGTTGGTAAGTTGGATCTGGCAATCTCGCAGATTTGCTGATCCCGCTACACCACACAAGGTGGATTACTTGGGCCATCGAGTTTCCAAGGAGGGATTAGAGGCGAATCCTAAGGACCTGTCTTCATTAGCCGATTTGTCCTTCCCACAGTCGTTACGAGCGATGCAATCCTTCTTGGGCAGTTTGAACTACTACAGTCGGTTCTTCGAAGATTACGCCCTGTTTGCCGCGGTGTTGTATGAATTAAGAGAGGTAGATTTTGCTGCGATGACCGCTCCAGCTGTCCGGATGAAAATCCAACAAGCTCTGGCCCGGGAGATGTCGGATCCACGAAGGGATCCAAGTGGTATGACGTCAGAAGAGGACCTAACACAGGAGCTGGATCCACTCCGAGACCAACAGAGAGAGGATCCAGTCTGGATAGAGACGACGGATCAGAACTTGGAAAAGGCAGAATCTCGGTGGATCCGAGCTCAACACGCATTCGTGGAACTGAGGAACAGGATCGCGACCACGCCTATCCTCCGTCATTTCGATCCGGAACGTCAACCTACGGTAATAGTTTATGCCAGTGACTGGGCAGTCTCAGCAGCTCTGGTGCAAGAACATGAAGGGATCTGTCATCCAGTCACCTTTGTCAGCCGGACACTGAAGCCGAATGAACTGAACTACGGAGCGGTGGAGAAAGAGATACTTCCGCTCCTGCACGTGTTGGATCTAAATTATAACCTGCTAGTGGAA
>NW_003306810.1:0-3600 GCF_000142945.1 Phytophthora infestans T30-4
TTCCTCCACCACCTCGGGAGTCGGTTGCAGTAGCGCAATCACGGCCGACCCGCCCAGCGTCTTGCACCAGGTCCGCAGCGACTTGATGATGTCGGCTACGATCGCGAATATGACTTGCTTTTGGAGCGAAGAGGCCATTCTGCCACAGGATGTGCCATATCTGGGCACAGGTCATGCCCTCGTTTGCTTGGTGTCCCCGCACCCTTGTTGCAGAGTGTCACCTGCCCCTTCTTGCCTTCGGAGCACTTCGCGCAATAGAATGTAGACGTTCCACCCCTCTTCTTGCCTGTCGGTTTGTAGTAGGAGCAGACCTTGCATTGCCTTTGGCGCAAACGATGGACACCGTTGTTTAGACGGGTGTCGGTAGTGTGGACGAGGGAATGGTCACCTTGGATAGCGATAGGTTTTTCACGCACTACAGCCGTAGGCTCAGTCGATATCCCTGCCTCCGTAAAGGATGACTCCGTCTCCTGAATGAGCTGTCTGTGTAGAGTTGTCAAGAAAGAGTAGTGTGACATCTTCTTCTTGCGTTCCTTCTCCCAGACGTGAGCGTGTACAATGTAGGCGTTCACCACCGCCATGTCGACCACTCCAAGAAACAGGCTTTTGTAGTATTTCTGGAATCTGTTGTTCGGGACAGCATTAGATGTTTTTCATAAGCTGTCATGAACAGCACATCACTCACCTTGTCGCCAACTGCATAGAGTATGACTGGAGTCGCAACTGGTCGTGGCGATCAACGCCGCCCATGTAGCGTTGATATTCATCAACCAAACCTGGACACGGCACCGTTGACACCGCTCCATTCTTCTCCCTCCGTTGCACCGTTGTCGATGCCGCGGTAACTTGAGACGACAGGAAATACACCGAACGGTTGTCTACCCAGCCGACAGCAGCAAGCCCCGGATTACTCTTCGCTACGGCCATTCTGAAAGAGCCTCGCTTGCACTTGGCTGGTCGTTTCTTGAATGGATACTCTACGAGCTTTGCACCAACCCTTTCGATTTGTCTGGATTGTGCCTACGTAGTTGAATCCCATGGTACGGAGCTGTTGTGCCAGAGGAATCGACGTGTAGAAGCGATCAGCAATTACAACACGGCGTCCCGAATATGGAAGTCCCCGGAATACACACGCCACATTTCGTACAGCTGCAGCTGGTCCGCGCTTTGTATCCATTGCCTGTGCACCATCGACATCGAATTTCCTGCCAATATCAACTTCCACTCTAACACGTTGCCGTACCCATGACCCGTCAGCATAACCTCGCAAATAAAAGATGACAGCGTCAGCTTACCTTTTGCAGTATCCTGATTCCGCGCAGCACGTCATCACACACTTGGTACCCCATTTGTGGGGTTTATCCTTCAAGTATTGACGAGTCGGATTCTGGTGGTTCGTCGATGGCAGCATACCTTCGTCAATAGCCACACGAGAGCCAAGAACGTAGCCTTCTTTGAATGTCTTCTCCACCGTTGACAAGGCTGGTCTGATTTTCCATGCACGGTCACTAGCTGCTCCAGGGTCCTTATTGTCCGAGAAATGAAGAAATCTCGTAATGTCTCGAAACCGATCTCGTGACATCACTTTGCCGAATGTTCCAGCGGGAATCAGGCCGTCTTCAGCTGTAGACCAGTGCATCTCAAAACTCTTACGCGGATTCAAAGTGTGCGCTAATAACAAACCAATCCATTGAATAATTTCATGCGGCGCAATCCTCTCAAATCGCTCCAACTTTCTGCGCAACTTGTCTATACTCTTTTGTGGTCGATGGGTCTCTTGTGCCTCTTTCGCGACAACCTTTTTAAGGCGAGCGTCAAACGTCTGCTCCCAGTAGCGATGTGTCTCGCACGCAACGTGCCTCCAGAACGCCCTCGGCAGGAAGTAGAAGAACAGGGAAAGTGGTGATTTGGCCGATGCCAAGACATCTTTCGACGGTCCTCAGTAACCTTCGTACATTTTGTCAACTTCCGGGTCGTCGACAATGTCCGCAACCTCATTTTCAGGGTACACGGTCCATCCTTGAGCCACCATATCAGCTAATTGGCTGTCGTCGAAGACTTCGTATGACCCTGTCAGCATAAATTCCAATTAATAAACTGACTTTGTCATCACAACACACAACGTCTTTCAACATACCTTCCTCGCCGAGGACGAGATTAGGATCACTTGGCTCTGCGTCAGCAAACCCAAGGTGCTCGAAATGAGTCTCTACAGCAGCTGGAACCCGAAGCGAAGCGACTACTGTGTCCACTCCACCCTCATTATCCTCTCGATCATCACGTTCGGCTACTGAATTCTGCGCAACTTCTTCGTCTTCATCATCCCCTTCCGATTCAACAGCGTTTGGGTCGTCTTCGTATTCACTTTCCGAGCCATCACCGGAGTGACCGTCAACGTCGTTTTGGGTGTCAGCACGTTCTGCCGATTAGAAACACAATCGCTTCAACATAATTTTTCAAGTCAGCGTAAAAAAATCAGTATATACCTTCCGTGTCAGCATATCGGGGGTTGACTTGGTCAGCATTACCTGAAAACCGTTTGTGTTCTTGTCAGCATTGTATTCAAGTCAGCATATGCGCAAAACCACATACCTTCCGTGTCAGCATTAAGGTGGTGTTCTGGTTCGGCGGCAGGTTGATCCGGAGCCTCTACCTCTTTGCCATCCCTGTCTAAACATTCTCCAAGTTAGAACCAGCTGTAGACACCACACATCAACATACGAACATACCTTGAGCATTGGCACCACCCCACATATTTGTGAACGAAGACAACCGGCGGCGTCGCTCTGTGGCTTCTTCTGCTTCTTGCTTTTTCGTCTTCTTCATCTTATTGGGCGTTTGCCGTTTTTTCACTCTTCTTGTCTGCAGAGTTACAAGGCCCCACCGTCTTTGAACGTTTCTTCGGTGGCTGTTCCCTGCTTGTAGTATCTGCTATCTTGGCTGAGGTCTTTGGTGTACTTGAGACCGAAGGTGGTAAAGGCTCTGCACCAAAAACACACAAAACGTCATCATAAAGCACGAAACATGTTTGAAGTGCGCATACGCTTACCGAGTGGAACTGCATTGGGACGCACCATGATGTTGGTGAGATTGAGGCGGACGCACAGGTCCTTGTCCGCCTTTACGTGCGCAAGCAACGCATCTTCGCCGTTGAAGGAGTCCACTTCCTGCTTGCCGCCCCGAATCTTGCAGCCAGGCTTCAAATAGCTCGAGCTACAGCAATATATAATCAAAGTTAGTAGGGATAACCGCATCAATATCATAACACTTACTGTATCTGTAACCCTTTTGCTGGTTTCCATGTCCACCCTTCCTTGCGCAGTAGCGGCCACACAACTTTGAAATCCACAACGTACTCCATTTGCTGTATGGGGCTCGGAATGAAGAATGAGTGGTGACCACGAAAGGGGAACCGAAATTTGATATTTTGGAAAAATATATAGTCCGGCTCTTACCTGCGGTACTTCGGTACTTCAATCCGGCTGTAAATGTTATCCAATAGAATTCGTTGCTTTCAAAACGTGGACCAACCAAAACCTTTTCAATTTGGGAAGTGTCGACGATGGAACAGTTTGCGGATTATAAGCCATAGTGAAATCA
>NW_003306811.1:0-3601 GCF_000142945.1 Phytophthora infestans T30-4
AGGTCGCTTGGATCCACCTCACTGTAATGGTACATTCGCCGTGGATCCGAGCTCTCCAATCATCCAACATCATCTCGCAACCGTCTGTGATCTCCGTTGTCCCACGAAAGTCCGAGATCCACTGTATCCCTCATCCCTATACCCTGGATCCAGGTCCCTCCAGGCGGGATCCTCCCTCCTTGGATCCGAACTCGGAAGTATGGGATCCGGGGTACCTCGCGGTGGATCTTGACTCTTCATTAGCCGTGGCTACTAGATCCACCTTCAGAGGGCACCGACCATCCTTCCTTCATAGGATCCACACTCGATCCACTCTTGTATAGTATATCCCATATCCATCTTAGCGAATCCAGGTAAGGGTGGATCCGAGGTAAGTCTTGGTGGATCTTGCCTTCTCGTACATCGCTCATATAAGATCCATCGTCATTCCATACGGGGTGCTGCTCGCCCTGGCTAATCCACCACAGGCAACTTGCACCCGTGCCAAACAACCCAAATCCTCTGTAATCACTTGAAATTGTCACTGATTCGGGATAGTGACCCCGCGTCAGGACCATTCTCTTATTTCTGAGAAAGCACTTCACCACACACGACTGGTTGTCTTCTTGGATCTTGAGGTCGGGTCCAGTCTCATTGGCAGCTGCTAAGATCTCGCACAGTAGGCGATGAATCCACTTGCCTTCTTGAATTGCCAGACTTAGCGCGATGTACTCCGCTTCGCTCGTAGACAGCGAAACACTTGACTGCTTCTTGCTGCCCCAGCTCACTGGCGCACCCATCAGCATGAACGTGTAGCCGGAAGTCGACTTGCGGTCCGCGAGGTCACCAGCCCAGTCTGCGTCAGAGTATCCGCGAAAGTCGATGTTGTTACCCGGTTTATAGCAGATTCCATGCGTCTTGGTGCCTTGCAGGTAGCGAAAGATACGCTTGACCGCACGCAACCCAGTGTTCTTCTTGGGGATTCTCCATGAAGCGCGACACATAGCCCACCGCGTACGCAATATCTGGACGCGTCGCGGTCATCAGGTGCATTAGTGCACCAACAGCTTCGCGAAACGGAGCTTGTACCTTGGTCGCCGCGTCGCTTGGAACCAGTCGAGTGCTTATATCCACCGGACTTACCACAGCCTTGCACTCGTCCAACCAAAGCGCTTCAGGATGTCATCCACATAACGCCGTTGGCTCATCGTCACGCTGCCGTCCGGGCCGTCTACCAATTCGATCCCAAGGACGAACGCACACTTGCCGCTGTCAGTCATTTCGAAGCGTGTCTTGAGGTCGTCCTTCGTGCGTGAGATCAGCTCGGGTGAGCTTCCGGTGACCAGGACATCGTCGACGTAGACCAGTATGAGTACACAGTGGCCATCAACAACTTTGATGTAGAGGCACGGGTCAAAGGCCGAAACTTGAAAGCCGATAGAGCATACGAACTCGTCGAAAGTCTCGTTCCACACGCGCGAAGCTTGTTTTAGACCGTAAATGGCCTTCACCAATTCCAGGCAGTCGAAGTCACCGTCGAGCTCGACACCTTCGGGAACCACGCAAAACACGATCTCCCTCATCACGCCGTACAGGAATGCCGTCACCACGTCTAGTTGGTCTAGCGGCCAGCCAAAGTACTTGGCCAAAGCAATCACCATGCGCAACGTCACGTACTTGACAACCGGCGAGAACGTCTCAGTGTAGTCGATGCCGTACTTTTGCTTGAAGCCCTTGGCCACGAGGCGTGCCTTGTGTTAATGGTGTAGAGGTGTTGGAACGAAGCTTGGGACTGAACGGAGTGACTTCTGCACTTGGTGCGGAGACCGGAGTGAAGGCACTTGAGCGGAAGAAGGAAGATTCGAAAGTGATTGATTTATCGGGGCTTACACTGTCCTCACTACCTAGGTCATCCAATCATTCTGTACTCGTCCAATCATTCTACTCGTCCAATCATGGGTGGCATAAACAACGTACCATAATCACAGCGGGATCGTATTGGACCGGTTCAGGTTGACCGGGTTAATGGGTACAACTGGTACACAGTACCAAGACCAGCAACCCTCAATACGCCCCCCTCAATGCGAACACGCGTGGATACCGAGAGCAGCTGCTAGGTCCATGTGACGAGGCCCTGGGAGCGCCTTCGTCATGATGTCAGCCAGCATCACAGAAGTCTCGCAATACTCGAGCTTGACTTCACCACGCTTGACTTCATCGCGGATGTGGTGGTACTTGATGTCGATGTGCTTGGCGCGGCCGTGGTTCACAGGATTCTTTGTCATCTTGATGCACGACTGGTTGTCTTCTTGGATCTTGAGGTCGGGTCCAGTCTCATTGGCAGCTGCTAAGATCTCGCACAGTAGGCGATGAATCCACTTGCCTTCTTGAATTGCCAGACTTAGCGCGATGTACTCCGCTTCGCTCGTAGACAGCGAAACACTTGACTGATTCTTGCTGCCCCAGCTCACTGGCGCACCCATCAGCATGAACGTGTAGCCGGAAGTCGACTTGCGGTCCGCGAGGTCACCAGCCCAGTCTGCGTCAGAGTATCCGCGAAAGTCGATGTTGTTACCCGGTTTGTAGCAGATTCCATGCGTCTTGGTGCCTTGCAGGTAGCGAAAGATACGCTTGACCGCACGCAACCCAGTGTTCTTCTTGGGGATTCTCCATGAAGCGCGACACATAGCCCACCGCGTACGCAATATCTGGACGCGTCGCGGTCATCAGGTGCATTAGTGCACCAACAGCTTCGCGAAACGGAGCTTGTACCTTGGTCGCCGCGTCGCTTGGAACCAGTCGAGTGCTTATATCCACCGGACTTACCACAGCCTTGCACTCGTCCATACCAAAGCGCTTCAGGATGTCATCCACATAACGCCGTTGGCTCATCGTCACACTGCCGTCCGGACCGTCTACCAATTCGATTCCAAGGACGAACACACACTTGCCGCTGTCAGTCATTTCGAAGCGTGTCTTGAGGTCGTCCTTCGTGCGTGAGATCAGCTCGGGTGAGCTTCCGGTGACCAGGACATCGTCGACGTAGACCAGTATGAGTACACAGTGGCCATCAACAACTTTGATGTAGAGGCACGGGCAAAGGCCGAAACTTGAAAGCCGATAGAGCATACGAACTCGTCGAAAGTCTCGTGCCACACGCGCGAAGCTTGTTTTAGACCGTAAATGGCCTTCACCAATTCCAGGCAGTCGAAGTCACCGTCGAGCTCGACACCTTCGGGAACCACGCAAAACACGATCTCCCTCATCACGCCGTACAGGAATGCCGTCACCACGTCTAGTTGGTCTAGCGGCCAGCCAAAGTACTTGGCCAAAGCGATCACCATGCGCAACGTCACGTACTTGACAACCGGCGAGAACGTCTCAGTGTAGTCGATGCCGTACTTTTGCTTGAAGCCCTTGGCCACGAGGCGTGCCTTGTACTTCTCGATCGATCCGTCCGCTTTGCGCTTGATCTTGAACACCCACTTGGTACCAATAGCGCGCTGTCCGTTCGGCAACTTAGCAGCACGGAACACTCCTCGAAGTCGCATCGACTTGAGCTCAGCACGAATTGCTTTGCGCCAGTGCACTTGGTCGGGGCCGTTCACCGCCTCTTGGAAAG
>NW_003306812.1:0-3602 GCF_000142945.1 Phytophthora infestans T30-4
TCCACCTGGTCGCTGATATGCTCGTTGTGAGCCTTTTCACAAAGTTTGCGACCGCAGTTTTGCATGGTTCATTCCACAGGTCAGCCGACGTTCTTGTAGTTCTTGGGGAGAACTCGCCAGTAGCAGATGCCAGTTCTCGTCCTCAATCTGGGCGCCGATGCTGTTGAGCTTGCGCTGAGTTGAAGAACCTGCTGGCATGAAGCCAGACCATGCCGCTTTTCGGACTTCTCCCATGCTGAAGAGTTGGCGTTTCAGTAGATGCGAACCAACTTTTGCGACCCCACCATACAGGGTTTTCCAGGGGGGTCCACGCGCCCCACGCTTCCTCGCAGTCATCAACCACGTGATGGTAGTCCGCGTTCATGTGGAGCAACATCAGTCCGAACGCAATGTTGCTCGCCTTGACGTAGTCGTCCTTGGTCCGGATGTCCGTGAAGCTCGGCGTCGTTTCCCGGTTCACTACGTGCCATACCGACTTGGTCAGAAACACGCCACGCATGTAGCGGCTCCACGTCGCGTAGTTGTCACCGTTGAACTTGTCGATGGTGACCTTGGTCGAGGCGTCATGGGCAGAGGACATGGTGCTTGGGCTCATAACCTGTTAACGGTGTAGAGGTGTTGGAATGAAGCTTGGGGCTGAACGGAGTGACTTCTGCACTTGGTGCGGAGACCGGAGTGAAGGCACTTGAGCGGAAGAAGGAAGATTCGAAAGTGATTGATTTATCGGGGCTTACACTGTCCTCACTACCTAGGTCATCCAATCATTCTACTCATCCAATCATTCTGTACTCGTCCAATCATTCTACTCGTCCAATCATGGGTGGCATAAACAACGTACCATAATCACAGCGGGATCGTATTGGACCGGTTCAGGTTGACCGGTTAATGGGTACAACTGGTACACAGTACCAAGACCAGCAACCCTCAATATAAGGGATTTAGCAGATGAAAGACATAGAAGGTAGAAACCCAGGCAGGTATAGGCTTAAATATCAATACAGAACTCAATTTGCACAGTATCACGCAAGTGCCTTCCTGCCCTCAAGAACCGGAACTACATTTGGCCGTACGAGCTCGGAGAAGGTTGGGAATTGCGAATCTAGTGTTGGTAGTGATAACTGGATAATACATTGGCCAGATCCTACAACCTAGTGAGCTTTTCCTTTACTCGTGCAGATCCGACAGGTTAACCGAATTTACTACTTGGTCGGTTACACCCTAGAGGCTCTCAACTTTCAAGATCCCGTCACAGGAGGCGGCAAGTACGACTTAAAGGACAACACAAAGGCAAGGGAACACACCCGCAAGGCAACCCTACGGCCAGATCCACGATCTAAGCCCCGGATCCATAAGCTCGAATATTCGCTTAGGATACGGAACCATCCACGGACGCAGAGTGAAGATTTTCCACTGCTGCTCCACCCCATCCCCACGTCTCGCCAAGACACTCAAGCTTCACCACTTGAACTCTTCGGAAGTTACCGAGAGAGCAGATCCCGCCCTACCGACGGGTACACAAGGTGAGGAAAGTTCAGCAGAACACGGATCATCGGGGGACCCCCTCCGTTAGTCGGTGTCTGGGCGCAGTTGGTAAGTTGGATCTGGCAATCTCGCAGATTTTGCTGATCCCGCTACACCACACTCGCACAGTAGGCGATGAATCCACTTGCCTTCTTGAATTGTTAGACTTAGCGCGATGTACTCCGCTTCGCTAGTAGACAGCGAAACACTTGACTGCTTCTTGCTGCCCCAGCTCACTGGCGCACCCATCAGGCATGAACGTGTAGTCGGAAGTCGACTTGCGGTCCGCGAGGTCACCAGCCCAGTCTGCGTCAGAGTATCCGCGAAAGTCGATGTTGTTACCCGGTTTGTAGCAGATTCCATGCGTCTTGGTGCCTTGCAGGTAGCGAAAGATACGCTTGACCGCAACCCAGTGTTCTTCTTGGGGATTCTCCACGAAGCGCGACACATAGCCCACCGCGTACGCAATATCTGGACGCGTCGCGGTCATCAGGTGCATTAGTGCACCAACAGGCCAGGGTATACGAAATCGCCGGATAATCACATCCATCGGTGGACTCATGATAAAATCCAGAGAGCTTTCGCAGACAAGATTTCAGTTTCAGCGAATGAAAGCACCGTACTCATAGACGGGCTCAAAAATAGCTCTATCGCTGGTTAGGGTATAGCTTAAAGAGTTGTTCATGTAGCTTAACTCCCCTTTTCAGCTTCAGTGGAGGAAACAAAACACAGCACTGGCCAAGAAGGTGCTCGTGGCGCCCAAACTGACAGCAGACTAAGCTTCCACTATCATTTGCAGTACTTGGGCTGCTGCCAGAGGTAAGAGAAAGCGAGTCTTTGCTACCAAGTCAGCTCTTATAGAAAACCATTGTTTTCGTCTTCTCGTGTGCAACCCTCGGATCAACTTCAGAAACCAGCTCGACCTAGCAATGAATGACCCCACCACCCACATTCGCTACAGTTTCACGATCAACGATCTCCACTATTTATAAAGTGTTGTTACAGTTCTGGAAGTGAAATGAATGTATTCTTGGTATCTGTTGGCAGGATGTAGCTGTTCTTACTGAGTTCCATGCGCGTAAGCTCTGCGAATGGCGTGGGCTAGCTCTTCCACTTGATATTTCTAATGAGTCACCGTGGATGAATGCCACGCTCCAGATATACACCCCCTCTGTTTCAGAAAGACGGCAATCTGCTACTTACCCGACACGATGCTCTTTGTAGGTCTTTCCTTTGTCTTTTACGTCAAACTTTTCGACTACAGGCCATTTAAGTGGCCTACCAGGATTCTTTTTAAACAGCTCAATCAGTCGATCGACGTCATACATATCCGATTCGCGCTGTAGCGCTCCGACAATCGCGCGCGGGCGTCCAGGAAGCCCACGCCTCGGGATTGCCGCCATGGCTAGCCCAATCTTGATTTTCTCTAGCAAGTCCAGAGATGCAATTACGTGTGCACATATCCACCCCGTGTGCATGTAATTTTTGCAGGTGCAGCGGAGAGCACTACGAGCAGCTTGAATCTGTAAAATAAAATGGAATTATTACATAAAACGGTTATAATTTAAGTTTAGTATAAGCACGTAAGGAAACTCCCTAGGTTAGGGTAGTGCCACTTAGCACGTATTAATAGTGTCAGGGGGGTCATGTCCTTAATTAGACGATCATCCACAATGACTTGCTGCAAAAAGAGAAATTGCACCTCCGCCGTTTCAATTGATTCCTCTTCGCCTAGATTTCCCGTCAAAGAGTGCTTGAAGCTACCACACTCAAAGCCAACGTGCTAGAATATAAGCAAGACGAACGCTTACAGCCACTCACAGTTTTGTACGCTCGGTCGTCACCTTAGCAGCGGCAAAGTTGCTTGCAGCAACCTGCATCATCATTGTCCTCTCGCTGTTAAAAAAGATTCTTGTGCGACCAATTGTTTCGCCTTGGCAATGCGATGATTACTAGAGTGAAGCAACTTAATATTTGCTTTTATGACGGCGGCGCCGTTGAGTGGCCCTACATACCAACAAAAAAAATATTAATAAAAACCATAAATGATAGTTAATAACTGAGCATTCCCACTTACCTTC
>NW_003306813.1:0-3605 GCF_000142945.1 Phytophthora infestans T30-4
GATATTGTTAAGAAATGGTGTATTTGAAATGACAGATAGTCAGTTCCCGGTTGATGATGAGATTACGATGGATTAAATATTTATTCTTGTCATTAGGATTTTGCATCATTGTCGCTGAGCCAAACGTGTTTGCGGCGGTGTTACATTAGAAATTTTCGTTGAGAGCCGACGACAGTTATTATACTTCAGGGTTGACATTACCAGTAAGACGGCGGCAGCTTCACAGCCACTAGAGTTTAATACCTTCCAATGTCAATGATAATTTCTGAACAATGATCGATCGAATATTCAAGAGCGCTACAATTGTCAAATTTACGGGAACCAGTGCGCATGGTGGAACTCTGATTTGTCTCTGAGATTTCTCAATTATCACTTTGCTGAGCGCACGAACCGAGATGACCACATTTTACTCATATGGGACGATTTCAGCGGGCATTGGACCCCTGAAGTTGAAGAATATGCAGCGTGTATTAACGTTATCCTACTTAAAGTACCGCCGCGTTACATGTACGTATGCCAACCGGCAGATATTTCGTGGAATAACCCCCTAAAAACTAGGTTGCGAGGTCTGTGGATCAACCGGCTGAGAGACCAACTTGTTGCGTATCGAGCCAAGGAGAAGCAGCGCCAGGAGAAAAGGGACAAACTCCAGAGAGATATTATTCGTGTGCGCAAGGATCTAGTGCAAGAGGAAGCAGAGTCTGAAGTTGAGCGACTTCGGAAACAGCATACAGAAGAGCCCTTTAAATTGGAGCCCCTAAAAAGAGAAGACATTACGAAGTGGATATCAAAATGCTGGAACGAGCTTTCAGAAAAGACAATTGTTAGTGGATTTGCAAAAGTAGGCATATTGGCTGATACTCGCCGTGCTGAGCAAGATTTTGACTCATATCCGGGACATATTGATAGCGGGCTTGTCCAAGAGCTGGAAAAATGCAATTTAACTGGTGGTCATGTCGACTCTGACGATGATATAGAGTCTGAAGCTGGTACCGGTAGTGATAGCGGTAGCGAATGCTAAATACAGTAATTTGCAGTGAATGCTTCGGTAAAACTATGATTTGCATCATATGTCGGTGCTCACGATTTGCATCCTTTGCTATTGAAGTGACGCCTAGGACTACGATAATTCGGTAGGGGACTATGGATGATGGATCTTGGGGTGTCGGGGGCTAGGAGAGGGAATAATGGCAGAAGCGACATGAGTTGTAGCAGTGCGACTAAGATTCACCAGGTAGAAGCCCATAACCACCCTAGAGGTGATTGGGGCCACCCTGTACGTGTGGATCGAGTGGGAATCCAAAGGAGGAAGGGATATAGACACCATCTGAAGGTGGATCGGGCATAGATGGCTGGCAGGAAGACAAGATCCACCACTACGTAGTCTAGGTCCAATAGTCCCATGTCCGGATCTAGTGAATCGAGGATCCCATTCTAGGTGACTGGGATTTGTAGTAAAAGGGTGGTGGATACAATGGATCTTGAACTTCCGTGGGGCGATGGAGAATGCAAACACTCAACACATGGTGTTGGATGACTGGATGGATCGGTTCCACTGAGTTTGGACGACAACGTACACCGGCAGTAAGGTGGACTAATATATATGGATTTAAGCTAGTATACCCATAATCCTACGACATTACGATGATTACGCTCCGGGTCCAAATGCATCCGCCGTTCATCATGAACGCGTAGCCGCTTGTACTGCGTCGAGTCTCGACGTCACCAGCCCAATCCGCATTTGGAGTCCTTCTTCACTTGTTTCTTGAAACTCGATGCCGTGCGTCTTCGTACCTTGAATGTAGCGGAAGACGCGCTTGAGTGCTTGCCAGTGTGTGGGACACGGGTCCGCCGCGAACTGGCTAAGAACTCCCACTGCCGCAGCGAGGTCCGTGTTAACGGTGTAGAGGTGTTGGAACGAAGCTTGGGACTGAACGGAGTGACTTCTGCACTTGGTGCGGAGACCGGAGTGAAGGCACTTAAGCGGAAGAAGGAAGATTCGAAAGTGATTGATTGATCGGGGCTTACACACTCCTCACTACCTAGGTCATCCAATCATTCTGTACTCGTCCAATCATTCTACTCGTCTAATCATGGGTGGCATAAACAACTTACCATAATCACAGCGGGATCGTATTGGACCGGTTCAGGTTGACCGGTTAATGGGTACAACTGGTACACAGTACCAAGACCAGCAACCCTCAATACGCCCCCTCAATGCGAACACGCGTGGATACCAAGAGCCGCTGCTAGGTCCATGTGACGAGGCCCTGGGAGTGCCTTCGTCATGATGTCAGCCAGCATCACAGAAGTCTCGCAATACTCGAGCTTGACTTCACCACGCTTGACTTCATCGCGGATGTGGTGGTACTTGATGTCGATGTGCTTGGCGCGGCCGTGGTTCACAGGATTCTTTGTCATCTTGATGCACGACTGGTTGTCTTCTTGGATCTTGAGGTCGGGTCCAGTCTCATTGGCAGCTGCTAATATCTCGCACAGTAGGCGATGAATCCACTTGCCTTCTTGAATTGCCAGACTTAGCGCGATGTACTCCGCTTCGCTCGTAGACAGCGAAACACTTGACTGCTTCTTGCTGCCCCAGCTCACTGGCGCACCCATCAGCATGAACGTGTAGCCGGAAGTCGACTTGCGGTCCGCGAGGTCACCAGCCCAGTCTGCGTCAGAGTATCCGCGAAAGTCGATGTTGTTACCCGGTTTGTAGCAGATTCCATGCGTCTTGGTGCCTTGCAGGTAGCGAAAGATGCGCTTGACCGCAACCCAGTGTTCTTCTTGGGGATTCTCCATGAAGCGCGACACATAGCCCACCGCGTACGCAATATCTGGACGCGTCGCGGTCATCAGGTGCATTAGTGCACCAACAGCTTCGCGAAACGGAGCTTGTACCTTGGTCGCCGCGTCGCTTGGAGCCAGTCGAGTGGTTATATCCACCGGACTTACCACAGCCTTGCACTCGTCCATACCAAAGCGCTTCAGGATGTCATCCACATAACGCCGTTGGCTCATCGTCACGCTGCCGTCCGGACCGTCTACCAATTCGATCCCAAGGACGAACACACACTTGCCGCTGTCAGTCATTTCGAAGCGTGTCTTGAGGTCGTCCTTCGTGCGTGAGATCAGCTCGGGTGAGCTTCCGGTGACCAGGACATCGTCGACGTAGACCAGTATGAGTACACAGTGGCCATCAACAACTTTGATGTAGAGGCACGGGTCAAAGGCCGAAGCTTGAAAGCCGATAGAGCATACGAACTCGTCGAAAGTCTCGTTCCACACGCGCGAAGCTTGTTTTAGACCGTAAATGGCCTTCACCAATTCCAGGCAGTCGAAGTCACCGTCGAGCTCGACACCTTCGGGAACCACGCAAAACACGATCTCCCTCATCACGCCGTACAGGAATGCCGTCACCACGTCTAGTTAGTCTAGCGGCCAGCCAAAGTACTTTGGGCAAAAGCGATTACCATGCGCATGTCACGTACTTGGACAACCCGGCGAAGAACGTCTCAGTGTAGTCGATGCCGTACCTTTTGGCTTTGAAGCCCTTTGGCCCACTAAGGAGTGCCTGGAACTTCTCCGAATCGATCCGTCCC
>NW_003306814.1:0-3605 GCF_000142945.1 Phytophthora infestans T30-4
TGCAACATTCAAACTTTTAATTGGTGGTCTATTCTTTTAAATTTTGGGGGGGAGGTTAGGATTGGAATCGTCTGCTTCCAGCACGTCCCCCTCCCTTTATCGGTAAATCCTCCACCTTCCCCTTCGGTTATCGGGTCGCCCCCTCCCTCTCCTCCCCCTAATGTTTCTTAAGGTATGTTCGATAAAAGTTGTCGCTGCCCGTTCCTGGGATGGAGAGTGGGCGTGTCGTTGGCAGAATGAAGGCCGACCCCCACGAACCGGTTGTGGCTCCTCTCGCGCGCGCATCGGTAATGGGCACTTGTTCACTCCGGAAAGAAAGGTGAAGTCTGAGTACACAGGGTGGATTTGGGGGATTGCTTTAATGTTTTAGGCATAAGAGGTGACGTTTTACGTCTGAGTAGTCCTGCTTGATCTCAAGCACGGACTTTCCAGAGCCCCGAACTATACCGACCCAATTGAAACTGGGTCGTTGGCGCTAGATCCGGATGAAATCCAGGCGTGGATCCAACCGGATCCGGAATGCGGCCCAGATCCAGGTGTACACTGAAAGGGTGGATCCAGCCCAGATCCAGGTGTACGCTGAAAGGGTGGATCCTGCCCAGATCCAGGTGTACGCTGAAAGGGTGGATCCTGCCCAGATCCAGGTGTATGCTGAAAGGGTGGATCCAGCCCAGATCCAGGTGTACACTGAAAAGGTGGACTAGATTTCTCAACCAACGAAGGAATGTTGTAAGCATATTCAAGTAAGAAAGTGTGGATTATAATAGCTTATGCAAAAAGGCTAAGCTCGACCCAGTATCCAGTCGCTAGTTACTGCTACGAAAGGAATCCACGAAGACGGGAACTGGGGGCGTGGTGTCAAAGAGTGATGAGGATCAGGTAGTCTTGGGCTGAACATTGAAGAACTTGCCCACTAGACGCTGGATCTGGCGTCCCGGGTGTTGGCTCAGGTCCCCGCGAAACTGGATGCGCCAAGGCTCGGCTTCGTCGATCTCTCGCAAGGCTTCCAATAGGCTCGTGGGTTCTGGGCGATGGAGGTTGGGATCCTCCAAGTTGGCTTGACGGGATACGGATCCCGGAAACCAAGCTACCTTATCCCCGCGTCGGGGTAGATGCAGGAAGGATGGATCCAGCAAAATATCCACGTCACACCAACCGTCCTGGATTGCTAACACGAGGATCACAAGGACTCTCTTCCAAGCTCGGCCCGCATGGCTGCGTCGGTTACCACGCTGCTTGTTGAAGTTCGACAACCAAGGCAAACTCTGCAGTTGATTTCGAGAAATAGGGAACTCGGTGAGTGCTCTACGATTTGCTGGTACGCTTGGCGGGAGACATGTGTCGCGAAGGGGAGAAAACGGTGGTGGGTGCTGGTGATGCACGCCGTGAACGCTGTTGTGCAGCGCCGACAACGTACAGGAGGCGATTGTGGTAGAGTGCTTTCTCAGAAAGAGGAGCAGAAACGCTAGCAGCCTGAGAGGGCCCCGACAAGGGAGGAAGTGGATCCGAGACGGCAGCTGTCACCAGCGCCAGTCGTCGACGTGCCAAATCTCTCTACGACAGGCCGCGATCGCGCTCCAGGATCAGCTGTTGCTGCTGAGTTTGGGCTGCGGAAAGTTGATCCTGGAGTTTCGCGGTGGTCGCATCTGCTTTCTTCAATTTGTCACCTAGATGGACAATAACAAGTGAATATGGAGTCACTAGCAAGGGCTAAAAGAGGATCCACGTACTCATGCGGCGAAGCTTGGATTCCAGCTCCGTTAGCGCACGCTCGGCATCCGCCCACTCGGTAGTCGCCTTGTCCCGCTGGAGCTCGCTGTCTGCCAGTTTCGTTTGGATCTCGTCCCGCAATCGAGTCATACGCACGAATTCTTCAAGCGCGTAATCTCGTCCGGTAGACGCCCTCTCGAGCGACTCCTTGGTGTCTTGCAACTCCTCAGAGAGTTGAGCCAGGGCTACATCCGGCGACGAGGGAGGTGGATTTGGCGCGGGGGACCCTCCACGCGCCGACCCTAAGGCGGATCCGTCATGGGCGGATCCCACATAGTCGTTGGTCACCACCTCCTCCTGGGTCAAACGCAACTCGTCACGGAGGCGGTTGCCTGCTTCTCAAAACAACGATATGACAACTTTCATCAATCTACCAGGGGCGTCGGCCAAAATATGGCTCTGGAGCGTCGGGGCTAAGGCCGTATCTACCTTCTACGGACGCATTACGGACTCTATGCGTATGAACCCGTTAGCGAGGCTACATGGGGGAGGTGGAAAGCGTCTCGGGGCTTGCCTGTTTCTCAAAACAACGATAAGACAACTTTCATCAATCTACCAGGGGCGTCGACCAAAAAATGGCTCTGGAGCGTCGGGGCTAAGGCCGTATCTACCTTTCTACGGACGCATTACGGACTCTATGCGTATGGACCCGTTAGCGAGGCTACATGAGAAGGTGGAAAGCGTCTCGGGGCTTGCCTGCTTCTCAAAACAACGATAAGACAACTTTCATCAATCTACCAGGGGCGTCGGTGACTTTAGAAGTTTGATGTCGTACCAGTCTTCAGGGGCCAGAAAGTTAGGTAGCAATTCCATTTGCACACACCAGCGATAAAACAGATACAGAGTGAGTGCCCCAACTGGGCAAACTTCAACATTGATGTGCCTAATACACGAACCAAACTCACGACGGCCGAACCGGTTTGTTTCCCCCTGCTCCATTATCATGACTAGTGCCCGGCAATCTGTAAATCCTTCGTGTTCCAGAATCACACTAAAAAGGTCAGGTAACTCCAAATTACGGGCAGACTCGCCTCTTAAGAGACATGCGTGGTACAGGAAATGACTCATCCGATTCCGTAGATCAGCACCTGTGTTCAGGCCCATATAATAACGAGAAATCGCAACCAGATCGGCTGTGGTGCAGTACCCATCCAGGAGAGATCCGACGCCTCGGTTAGCATATTAGCTTTTTTTCGTGTTTTTCTCGCTTCAGCGTTGAACCTAGTGCTTTATTCCAGCTGTTGCGTGGATGAGGGAGTGAATTCACACCTCTAGTCTGCTGATCGCTGTACAAATCTGACATAGCGCTCACGTACATCTCTACAGTAGCAACTCCCATCTTTCGCTGTCAATTTTTGACACGAACTTCGCAATCTACCACTTCTTCACGTAGAAATAGATGTAGCTTCGATGCCGAAACTTGGTAGCGTGTAGTTTCATGAAATTTCTTGCGGTCACACAATGCCTTGAACTCGCGCTGTTTTGGCTCGTACGCTCGAGCTGTATTTGCAGGGCGGGATTTACGACACCGGTCCAGCGTTGCGTGGGCACTCTCTTCGAGCTCCACCTGAAGCGATGGTGGCTCCGTAGCACCTCTACACCTAGATCCAGAAATGGAACTATTGCCTCTGTACCAGAAAAATATCTACCTTCAAAGCTGTAGTAGATACTTTTTATGGCATTTGGAAGGTTTTGACTATTCACGCTGAAACGTTTTTACTGAGGGACGCCGTCCTCCATACTTAGAGCATGTGAGTAAGAAGACACCTAGCCCTAGAAAGATAATCATTCATTACCGTACTGAAAACCATACAGACGTGTCTTTAAGGACGGCT
>NW_003306815.1:0-3605 GCF_000142945.1 Phytophthora infestans T30-4
GGAAACATCTGTTCATAATTATCACCCAGAAAAAAAGTCGCATCTCTCGCGCTTGCGCAAGATCTTCAATTTCCAGTCAACTCGGTTTCGACTAGTCAAGTATCCGAGGATTCAGGTCATTAATCGTTGTCCCACGGGGTTCGAGAACGAGACGTATTCCTCAACGATGTTGCTCCAAGAATGGAGTCCTCATGAAGCCGGAGCTGCTCTCCAGAAATGGAAGAAGAAGCTTCGGAAAGCCTTCCGCGCCGTTTGCATCAATAGCAGAAAGCAGCCTGTGAGTCGAGCGATGATTCAAGATGAAGATCCGTCTAAGATTCCACGACCGCTGACGCTCCAACGTCTCGTTCGTACTCCTCCGTCCAAGCGTGGAGCTGAGCGTGGGGCCTTTGGCACTACCGAAGCTTCACCTTACTTTCAAGACTCGCACATGGTTACGCCACGTTCGGAGAGCCGTATGCACGTATTTACGCAAGTAGCGAGGGTTCGTTCGGTCGCCGAGGCGGTGCGCGAGCTCCCAAAGGTGGTGCCGGACGTCGTCAAGTCGACAGCGATGGTTCGTCCAGTGACGATGACATTTTGGTGCGTACATTCGACGAGGAAGATCCTCAACTCGAGTTGATGCGTCAGATGAATGAGCTAGCGACGCTGAACGACGTGGACCCAACACCGAGGATTGAAATGGCTTCGCACCGACCGCTGGATCGCATCACGCCGTTCTCAGGCTCTCGCAACAAGAGCGAGAACTGTATGCAGTGGCTCCGTGGGTTCGTCTATGAAATGACTGGAACCCACACAGATGCCGACAAATGGTGCATTCCATTTGAGCTAAGTCTCCGGGACGGAGCCATTCATTGGTTCCGTCAACTTCCGAAGAAGACGAAGCGCAAGTGGAAGCTGCTGAGCGATGCGTTCATCCGCTACTACTGCTCGCAGTTCACGCAGACGGCACTGTCGCGTTACTACTCCGCCAAGCGGGAACGAAATGAACATCTGTGCGACTACATAAACAGGCTGAACGGCTACGCTCGGACCGCCCGTCTACACTTTGAGAAGAGTGGTCGCGACGCGAAAGAACACGTACAGCAATTCCTGGCAACATGCGACGATGACAAGCTAGCGGAGAGTCTCTACCACGCTCGAGTCGCCGACATTCACGAGCTCAAAGAGATCATCGAAGATGTTCTCAAGGGCAAGGAGAGAATGGCCAAGCGTGACAGTGAGTACCGATACTTCTAAGAGTCGTGATACGCGACGCGACATTGGGGTACGCCCTGCAACAAATCGGCGTGATGGTCGTCGACCGCGATGACACGCCGCAATAAATCCAAGAGTGACGCTCATAGAAGGCAGCGATGGATGACCTACTAGCTGAATTAGAGGGTCATGAAGCTGGCCAAGGCGACGCCGAGTATTCAAACGAAGATCCGAGCGCTTACAACGATGTCCAAGACGAGTACATCGACTTTCAGCCCGATAATACGGATGGTGATTTCTCATTGGATGAAAATAACCGATACCCGCCGCGGCTAACGAAAATGAGCACCGCGCAGCCGCCGAAGGCACCTACGCACGTTCAGACAACCACCAACCGCGTAAAAACACGCCTGATTGCAAGAATGGCTTTAGTTAAGATCGCCGAGGTGTTGACCGTGGGTTCAATCAGGACCAACACGGTCGGCGTGACTTCAACCGCGACAACCGACGCCCACAGTACGGACCATGCGCGGTGTGCGGTGGCATGAGTCACTCTGCCCACTACTGTAACAAGCGATGCAAGTTCTGCAAACAACTCCACAATGCTGGACAATGCGAACTTTTCCGCAACTTCCAAGACCTTGCCAAATTCGTGCGTACTAAAGGCACGAAGGAGGAACTCCCGCCAGAGCTCAAGGCCGTCGTTCAAGAACGTCATTTAAACTAGGCAGCCCGTCAACTACAACTGGGTTGGTCCCTATCGGGCAGCCACAGTTAACCGAGCCTTCAATGGAAGCAGAATGTATCTTTGCTTTCATGGGGCAGAGTGAATGGCCTGATAATTACGCAACAAGTGTGAACTCGATGGAAAATGAAAAGGAAATGAGTAGAATCCTCGGTGGAGATGTTGGAGAGAGAGTAGAGTGTGCTGATGCTGATGAGGGCACCAGCGAGGGTTCGTTCGGCGTAATTTGAGTGCAGTGCGAGACGAGCCCAAGGGTCACTCCAAGATGATGAAGTTGAACCCTGGCGAGAGACAGGGGTGGTGGTCGGCCAAAACATTCGACCGACGGAACAGGATGACAGCTCTGATACAAGGCGCTGTAAGCGACCAGCGAACGAGGATCCTCCTCGACACAGGAGCGAACGTTAGTGTAATCACTGACGCCTTTGCCAAGAAGTTGCGGCTCCGAGATATATCCGATCCCGGACGCCGCATTGACATTCAAGGAATCAACGAAGGCAAGGTGTCTACGACGCGACGAGCGTGCGTCAAGATTACGCTAGGATGGGAGATGATGTACGAGTTTGAGATGTGGGTAATGGCGCATAGTGCAGGCGTCGACGTACCGACTTTATGATCCCAGCTGGGATCCGGTTGGACCTGTTTCACGGCGCAGCGCAATTACCGCACGAAGTTCAAATCCTGCTGATCAAGACCAAGAACATGATCGACAGCTAAGAGTACGGCCCCCATGTTAACGCCGGGCCACCTGAGCGTTTGGACATTCAAGCGCACGAGTGGCGAGAATATCGACTAGCGAAGCGCCAAGTCGGTCTGGAGGAACACGTACTGTGGGTTCGTCGAACGAACAAGTTAATCCCGTCAGTGGCGAGGTTTCGGCGTGGACGGACTCAGAGCATTCGATTGACCAATGTGTCTGACCAAACTTTGTACCTACCAGCAACACGAACTCGATCGCGATGTGGATTCCAGGTGGGGATTTGCCGCGAGGAGACGGATACGTGCGTCTGGATTCGAAGAGGTACCAAGACTGGCAAGTGCTGGCCTACGAAGGTTGCAGAGACCGCGAGCTGTTTCAGCGTGAATCCGAAATCTACGACCAATAGCTTGCAACTCAGCCTTCGGCAGTCGGGCGATGAGACTATCCAGAACCCAGTGGGGTGCTAGCAAGGCATCTTGACGACTCGCTAATGGACTCTAGTGATTGTCTGACATGTGAAGAGCGCTGAGCAATGATCATGGAGGAGCGCGAACGAGAGGAGGCCTGTCTGGCGTCTGGGGTGACAGCCGGGGACTCGGCCGATGGTCAGCCGTCCGACGAGCATTTGGACACTTACGCGACAACTCACGGCGGAGGCAATAATACAAACGAAGGCTCGGTAGTGCGTACACACGAACTACTGAGCTCGGTGAACGTTGTACATACGCCAACGAGTGTCGTTTCAAGTCTGGGGTGAAACGGAAGCGACAAGTAACAGCACTGGATTAGATGGAGTCACCAGTTTTGACGAAGTTGTCACGGCCTTGTACGCAGCCAAATTTGCGAACAAGTCATCGGTGGTTGGTCCAGAAGATGGAGACATCGCGCTGAAGGTGGTAAATACGGCACCGATTGTTCGATATGCGAGATTGGTGCGAATGCCGAATTGTCAAGACAACGGCC
>NW_003306816.1:0-3606 GCF_000142945.1 Phytophthora infestans T30-4
GGATCCAACATCCTCAGATCCACAGGATCCAGTGACCAGACAGACCTTAGGTGGATCTGCAGTGACCTCACCCTTGGTAGGCTCAAACCATCGACCATGTTGGCGTTTCTCCCAGTAACCACGTGTCTCTCCTCTTTGTAGATCCAGGGTTGAAGAGACTTTGGATCTGGAAAACTCGTCCACTTGGCGCAAACTAGAGACCCTGGCAACTGACACTTCATGTAGATCACGTCTATTATCGACTGGATCTAGGGTCCTGCTACCTGGATCTAGCGATGTCTTGTTCACAAATGCATAAATGCAGTACCTAGAACGCTCGGCTCGTACCGGATTCAAACCCGGCGAGCGTCCTAGTTTAACATCTTCTCTGCCACTTCCGGCAACATCCCTCGGTGCTTGGCTGGATCAAACCATTGGCGGATCTGGTTGTAGAATTCTTCCATCGGGCACTTGCCGACGTCGTGAATCTCGCCACACCCGCGACACACGTAGAAGCAATGATCCCCGGGATGACCTTTCTTGCCACACTTCTCACAGACCAGATGTTTCCAGCATCCAGATTCAGTGTGCTTCCGGGATCCGCACTGCGAACACCTGACTTGTGCTGCCCCGTCCATGAGATCTCGGGATCTGTACATCCCACGGTCCCCGAGTACGGTATCCCCCGGTCGAGAGTTGTCTCCTGTCTTCGCCGTTCGATCGTTGGACGCAGTGAGACAGACTCGACGGTAATCTTCAGGGTCGGAGTCCGAGCCGTCGGATCCTGACTCAGTTCCTGAGTCGGGCGCCGTGACTTGGTGGATACGTCGAGCTGGGGCCGTAGGCGTCGGAGCCTTTTGGCGATACTTGCCGGATCCGACCGCCGCCTTCTTCTGGCGGTGTTTCGCGCGGTCCACCGCCCGCAGTACTTCTTCAAGCTCGTCTGCGTCGGGAAGTCGTAGCAGGGTCAGCCTGTCGGCCAGATCCACATCTCCCAACGTCTCGATGAAATGATCCACGTGTTCCCGCAGTACCTTGGATCCCCCATCCTTGATCTTCAACTTGGCCCGTAGACCGGGCCACATTTAGTCGATGTAGGTATTCCAACGGGGATTCATCCGATCTGCGGCGAGCATGGTAGTATTGTCGTGCCACCGACACTCCTAATCCACAGTACTGGGTCTGGAAACTGCGCAGCAAATCTGGCCACTTGTTCCTGGTTGATCTGCCCAGCTGCCGATACCAGTTCCTGGCTGGCCCCGCTAGCAGATCCGCAAAGGTCAGACACTTCTCAGCATCCGACGCTTGATCTCTCATGAGGGCCGACTTGACTTTGCTGATCCATGTTCTCGCTCGGTCCTCATCTTGATCCTTGCCCGTGAACTCCTTCAAGTCCGATATAGCTGAGATCCGTACCCTCTGGATCATGGACGATCCACCTGCCCCGGCTGTGGCCGTTGCTACCACGGCTGCCGAAGTGGATGGGCCATCCAGATCGTCTGGGTCGAACTCATCATGGGAGTTGTCCCCCTCTACTGACTCCATCTCCACGTCCCGTGCTCCATGTTCATGGAGCACTTGCACTTGTGGCACGGGCGCTCTCATACCCTGTTCGGCCAGGAAGCGATTCATCGCAGCTTCAAAGTGCCGTTGCAGGGTGCCCGCGGAAGTGTCGGAAGAGCCTATGGCCGTCTGGTCCACTGGCGGGACTGGATCCGTGAGGCGATTACCTCGAGCCTGATCTGACGATAATCCCACTGGCTTCTTGCCGGATCTGGCTCGATCCTGGCTGGATTGTGTCAAATCGCGCGTAGGGTGTACTGGATCCCGAGCTTTCACGTTCACAGGGGCTTCCTGTCCTCGGATCCTCGCCCGCGCTTCCAGCATGGATGCCCCGGAGGGTCCTAAAGTCATGCGTCGTGGTTCGGACGACGTGTCTGACTCATCCTCAGCGGCGGATTCGTAGTTTGAGGACGCAGCTTGGCTGATCCTCGGCGACGACACTGGATCCATAGTGCGCGACCTTTCTCCGGTGATGGACTTAACTCTGGCAAAGAGGTCCCGCGTCGCGGATACTATGAGATCCAGGTCTAGCTCGAAGATATCCTCTGCGTCGAACACACCAGCTACGATGCCTGACTCCGTAAGCAAACGTAATAGATCTTTGACTGCCACCAACTTGTTCGCCGTTTTCGTTGGTGCTCTCACCGGTTCCCTTGGATCTTCGATCTGTCGTGGATTCAGGATCTGCATGACAGGATCTTGATGCAGGAAGTCGCGTAAAGCTTGGTGGCGATACACAAACTCGAGATCCTTGTCGGACCAGCTTGACCTGGATCCAGCTTGGTCTTCCTCCGACTCTGGAGCTTGCATCTTCTTCCGCGTAGTCTTACTCGTTTTCGTCTTCTTTCTCGTTTCTTCGACTAGCGGGCTTGGGTTTAGGTACGATGTTGGCTTAACCGGTGAATCTGCAAATGCATACCGTTTCGCCTTCACTTTCCCTTGTTTTGTTAGCGGATCTTGACTTGCGTCAAGATCCGCAGGGGTCCCCGAGTGGACCTGGGGAGGATAGAGAGGTTTTTCTTCTAGATCCGGATCCGGATCCACCTCTCTTCCGTCCACAGAGTTCCTCCCAAAACTCCATCGATCCGCGGATCTTGTTTCATTCAGCAGCGTCTTCGTCGATCCGACTTCCGACGACGCCTCTTCCCCTGGCTCAATCTTCACTTGAGCATCTTCTTGGGACTCACGGTGAAATCCCGAGTCACCAAAAGATCCGGGCACGCGCACCATTGTGGTGTAGCGGGATCAGCAAAATCTGCGAGATTGCCAGATCCCAACTTACCAACTGAGCCCAGACACCGACTAACGGAGGGGGTCCCCCGATGATCCGTGTTCTGCTGAACTTTCCTCACCTTGTGTACCCGTCGGTAGGGCGGGATCTGCTCTCTCGGTAACTTCCGAAGAGCTCAAGTGGTGAAGCTTGAGTGTCTTGGCGAGACGTGGGGATGGGGTGGAGCAGCAGTGGAAAATCTTCACTCTGCGTCCGTGGATGGTTCCGTATCCTAAGCGAATATTCGACCTTATGGATCCGGGGCCTAGATCGTGGATCTAGCCGTAGGGTTGCCTTGCGGGTGTGTTCCCTTGCCTTTGTGTTGTCCTTTAAGTCGTACTTGCCGCCTCCTGTGACGGGATCTTGAAAGTTGAGAGCCTCTAGGGTGTAACCGACCAAGTAGTAAATTCGGTTAACCTGTCGGATCTGCACGAGTAAAGGAAAGCTCACTAGGTTGTAGGATCTGGCCAATGTATTATCCAGTTATCACTACCAACACTAGATTCGCAATTCCCAACCTTCTCGGAGCTCGTACGGCCAATGTAGTTCCGGTTCTTGAGGGCAGGAAGGCACTTGCGTGATACTGTGCAAATTGAGGTCTGTATTGATATTTAAGCCTATACCTGCCTGGGTTTCTACCTTCTATGTCTTTCATCTGCTAAATCCCTTACCAGGCTCGGCTGCATGGTTCCTTCTTTCCCTTGACCCATCATCCCCAGCTGTAATATCCTTCGGATCCCCCGGAACCATGGCCGTAATCATTATGGTTAACCCTATTAATGGGTACACTCATC
>NW_003306817.1:0-3608 GCF_000142945.1 Phytophthora infestans T30-4
CGACAGCTGCCTGGCGACGCTGGACCGATTGCTAGCAAGATTCGCACAGTGTCGGATCAGCATTAGCTTCACCAAGAGCATCTTTTGCCAACCCAAGGTGGACTTTCTGTCGCATAAAATTTCGCCAGAAGGTATCAGAGCTGACCCCAAGAAGCTTGCGGCCATCACCGAGCTTTCGTTTCCAACGAGCAAGAAGGGCATGCAGTCGTTTCTTGGAGCGGTTAATTACTACAGCCGCTTCATTCAAGACTTCGCGGTCTACGGTGCGGCGCTGTACCAGCTCAAGGATGAAGACTTTGTCGTTGAAGGTGGCCTTTCTGTGGCACGTCATTCCTTCGAAAGATTGAAGACGAGTGTTTCACATTCACCCATCCTCAGGCACTTCGATCGGTCGAAAGAAGTTCACGTCATGCTCTTTGCGAATGAATGGGCGTTGAGCACTACGCTAATGCAAGAACATGAAGGCAAGTTACACCCCGTACGGTTCCTCGGTCGGGTGCTTAAGGAAGCCGAGATGAACTACCATCCAGCTGAGAAGGAAGTTTTGGCGTTACTTCTGCTGTTGAAGATCTGTTACGTCCAGCTGGCAGGAAAGACGCTACATGTCTATACACGATTCTCGACGTTAGAGTGGGTGCATAAGTCGAAGTCTCTCTTCGGACGCGCGGTCCAGCTCGCAGTGCTGCTATCGCAGTGGCACCTTAAGGTGCAGCGCGTGAAAGAGAAGGATGTCGCCTTTGCGCAGCTACTGCAGTCAAGCATCACGAGCTTCGTTGACCTGGAAGACTCGCTCGCGCCGGTGGCGCCTCCAAACAAGGGTTCCCCGACTGTTCGAATGGACCCCGCGTTGCTGTACGCCAGGCTTCCCCGTAATTACAGCGGATTCGTCATGTCTTTTGACGGATCAGCGAAGACAGAGAAGTACGGTGGCTACGGGAGTTGTTCATGGGTGCTGTGGAGCCTTCCTGAGTGGAAGGTAGTGATTGCTGCAAACGCTTACCTCTCGGCTACCACGGTGAATGAGGCAGAGTATAAAGGTATGATCAACGGTGTCAAGGCTGCTATTGCGCACGGTGCCGAGGATTTAGTCATCGTTGGGGACTCAAGGCTCGCGATTCAACAATCACTTGGGGTGATCGCATGCAGGAAGGAAACTTTGCTAGCGCTGCTGAATACTCACAAGGAACTCACGGCCAAGCTTCGATCAGTTAAATATCTTCACGTTGTACGAGAATACAACGCGGCCGCGGATTCGTTAGCCACTGAAGCGCTGGAATCGAAGGTCAGTCGGGTAATCTTGGCTGAAACTCGCAAGTCGGAATTGGCATCGCTGAACCGCATCCAGGAAATGATCTACGAGCCGGATGAAGACTCGGTAGATGTTTCGTCACGAGGAGTAGAGCGTCAAGTACATGTACTGTCAGGCAGCAAGTCTTCAAAGTGGAAAACTTTAGAAAATTTCGTGGTTGATTACAGCTCACCAAAGTGCGATTATGGTAATATGGCAGTGATGACTCGGCGACAGACGAAAGCCAAGAAACGCGTCAGGTTTGCAGATGAACACTCGGAGGATGTCTCAAAAGCTTAAGAAGAGCATGAAGAACGACGAGAGACGTCCACCGAAGATTCATTCGGCGAAGATTTGCCAGACCATCCTCACAAGACTGTACCAGCGGCATTTCCCGATGCGGAAATGTTGACCCGGTAGCGATACAGCGGGAACGACGCAGACGGATACTAGTGGCACAAGACGAGGAACAGAAGTGGTTTAACATCAAGAAGGTGCTTCAGGGCCAAGCACAAGAGCTGAGTTACAAAGAAGCTCGAGATGCCTGGAAGTATGCTGACCGGTTCGTGTTATCAGAAGACGGCGTGCTTCACTATCTTGGATTGAATCGTCGGTACGACCACGGTTGGCAAGAGGAGACCAAGCTGCGGCTTGTGGTACCGACAACGATGATTCAAGAGGTCTTGCAGAACTGTCACGACTCGCTGGAAGGAGGACATCAAGGTGTGGTGAGAACGTTCCACCGCGTTAAGTCCGATTATTATTGGATCGGCTTGTACGCCGACGTGGAGAAGCATGTGAAGTCATGTCCAGCTTGCAGCTCGAGTAAAAGCCGTCCACAGCTTCGTGGATACTCACCTGGTAACGTGCTAGCCGAACGACCTTTCCAGATCGTCTCGATGGATTTTGTGATCCCACTACCGAAATCTCGTAGGGGCAACACAGCGTTGGTCCTATTTCAGTGCTCGTTCACGGGATTCGTTATTGCCAAGGCTATGTCAGATACGACTGCACTGAGTGTTGCCCAAGTGTTCGAAGAATGTGTGTACCGACGGTTCGGAGCCCCATCATTAATAAGGCATGACCGCGACCCACGCTTCATGAGCGAGGTGTTCCAAAGCGTTCGCAGAGATGATGCAGTCAAGATCAAGAGCGACTTTGAGCTATCGGCCACAGGCTAATGGACAGCAGGAACGCTCGGTGAAGTCAGTGATGGGGTCCGTACGGGTGTACGCGGAAGACCCTATACAGCAAGATTGGGACGAAATCGCGGAGAAGCTAGTATTTGCTATTAATACTTCTCAAGACACTACGAGGAAGGAAACGCCGTTCTACCTCGTTCATGGTTGGGATGCGCAGTCGACGTTGCGGGCAATGTCGTCATCACTCAAACGAGGACTCGGCAAGCAGTCCGACGCACTGGCGTGGCGGCGTGAGATCAATCGACAACATGAGGTCGCCCTCACTATGGCCAAGGATTATCAGGCCGTAGAAAAGGAGTGAAGGGCTAAAAAGCATAATGATGCTCTGAGTCGACTGGAAAAAGCTGCTGTACCTCAACCAAGTGGAAACGAACACTCGGCGAACCCCCCCAGAAGCTTCGGAAGAGATGGAAGATCCTGCAAGAGCCCCACCAAGATCTCTTTTTGAGATTGTGAGCCGGGCGTGGTTGTACATGGAACGCGTCAAACCGGGCTTGACGAAGCAATTAGCTCACCGATGGCATGGACCTTTTCGGATCAAGCGCAAGGTGGAAAAGTTTGCGTACGAGCTGGAACTGCCTGATCGAAGTGGGTATCGCTTTTACCCAGTAGTGCATGTGTCAAGACTCAAGGCTGTCAACTAATTCAACAGTCGACCGAACACTCGGTTGGTACTTGACGCGACTAATGTAGCAAGACTCGACTTCGATGAGGAACTACTGCCTGAGGACAGCTGGGAACCATATCAAGTTGCCGGTGAATATGAAGTCGAGGCCATCCTCGACGACAGAACACCACTAACGACGAGCACGGAGCGTGCTGTACGCGAGTTCAAAGTCAAGTGGGTGGGCTATGAAGATACAACTTGGGAACCATCATCAAACTTGTCATGTGGAGGTCTGCTGTACGACTATTTGCGAGCCAAGAAGAGCGAGAATCGGCTGCAGATGGCGCAAGTGGCGGACGAAGACTAGCGTGACTTGATCACGTATGAACTGTCCACAGGGCGATGCAGCCTGTGGTAACAGACGAAGAACGTTACTGCAACAACAAATTGTATATGCATTTGAAGAACAACATGAACATGATTACGCTGTGGAAGTGGATTAAGAATAAGA
>NW_003306818.1:0-3609 GCF_000142945.1 Phytophthora infestans T30-4
ACAGCTGGGATGCATACCGTTCTGCTTGGAGCCGTTTCCATTAGAGCAAGATTATGACGCTGAAGCGTCCTTCCAGGCGTTGTATGTTCCGCAGACTATGGATCATCGGTGGATCTTCTATAGTTTGTCTGTGTCTAAGTGCAGGTGGTAAGCTGGATCGGCTATCTCGCAGATGGTGCTGAGCGCGCGTTTACAAAATCCTAAGAAATAGCCCAAACGCCGGATCCAGATCCCGATCCCGACGGTACAAGTGGATGAGGATCTGTACGTCCTGCGTTTCGATGGATCCGCTCGCGTACGACGCGGAGGGGGAGCATACAGTGCAATACTGTGGAGACTGCCCGGATGGGAAGTTGTACGGGCCAGATCCACTTACGCGGAAGGCCTCACCGTCAATGAGGCGGAGTATAACGGACTCCTTCTGGGTTTGGATTTACTAAAGGGACAAGATCCGAAAAGGTTGGTGATTTGTGGAGATTTAAATTTGGTAATCAGACAGGTGCGAGGTGAGATTGACTGCAAGGCCCGGCCCTAACACTGTTACGGCAGAAAGTGATGATCCACCTGCGTGGTTGGATGAATCACGAGTTGGTGCATGTCAAGCGAGATTGGAATGCCAGTGCAGATAGCTTGGCCAGCGCCGCTTTACGGAATCAATGTGGTGTTGAAGTGGAGAGAGAGGCCGAGCATCAGGATCTCGTTACGTTGAACCGACTAGACGAAGTGGTGGTAGTGGGATCCGGGAAAAGGACAGTCCAGGTGATGGCCGTCACTAGGTCCAGAGGAAGGATTGGATCCAACCCCCAAATTCTCGAGGAAACATTTGTGAAGAGAGTCCGCATCGAGCGGATCCTCAACGCACAGAACGAGGAAGCGTGGATCCTAGGACTAAAGAAGTATCTGATGGGGGATGTACGAGACCTGAGTCGGGAAGATGCCAAATCCTACAGCATTATTGCTACGGATTACGCGGTGGATCTGAATGACTTGCTCTTCTATTGCCTCCCTACTATGAGAGTCCACGAGGGTCGGGATGGATTGATGAGACTGGTGATGCCGGAAACCTTACAACAGGATGTCCTACACCACTATCACGCTAGCTTGGAAGGCGGACATCAGGGTATTGGTCGGACCTACCAACGGATCCGGGAATGTTTCCACTGCAGAAGACTATTCAAGAGCGTGCAACGATATGTCGGTGAATGTGTGGATTGTGAGACAGGCAAGGGCAGGCCCACAATCGAAGGGAAGTCACCTGGGAATATCCAAGCGACTTACCCTTTCCAAATCATAGCCATGGATCATATCCCCTCGTTGCCCAAGTCGTTCAAAGGAAACACAGAATTGTTGATTTAGGTGGACCTGTTTACCGGATACGTGATAGCCAAAGCTAGTGCGTCTAGAGCTGCGCAGACCATTGCTGAATCGTACGAGGAGTGCGTTTTCCGAAGATTTGAAGCTAGTGAGACGATTAGACATGATCGGGAGCCAGGCTTTATGTCTGATTTCTTCCGAGCTTTCAACCGGATCCTGGGGCAGAGACAGCGGGCAACCATGGCATATCGTCCCCAAGCTAACGGATCGGCCGAGCGCATGGTGCAGACCACTCAAGATGTATGTTCAGGATTTGGATCAGAGGGATTGGGATGAGTACGCAGAACGACTCCCCTTCGCGATGAACACCGCCCAAGACAGGATCCGGGGTGATACCCCATTTTACTTGGTACATGGGTGGGATCCCAAATCCACCCTAGAAGCGGCCATTCCAGTATGTAGCACCAAGAAGAGAAACCGAGATCCAAGGCGATGGCGATACCAAGTCCAGAAATACTACCGGCAAGCCAGATCCCAGGTGAACGAACGGCTGCGGAGTGCGATACAGGATCGAGCAGATCGACACAACGAAGACGCCCGTCCACATCAAATCCAGGTGGGATCGCAGGTGTGGCTTTATTTGGATCGAGTGGAAGAAGGGTACGCCCGCAAATTGGCCCATCTATGGCATGGACTGTTCCGGGTGAGCGAGAAGATTGGAGAACATGCGGTAAAGCTGGAAACGGCAGGTACCGAATATCGCCTGTTCCCTGTAGTACACGTATCCAAGCTGAAGTTGGTCAAATAATATCCGGATCGGCCGCAGATCCGTCTTTCGGTGGATGGATCCGATCGCGTCGACTTCGGCGAAGTCCTCCTACCGGAATATAGCTGGAATGTGGATCTCGAAGCCGACGAGTTCGAAGTCGAGAAGATCACCGATATGAGGTCGGGGAAGCGAACTAGATACGGACGGATTTACCGTGAATTTCTGGTGTATTGGCGTGGATATGACGAACCCAGTTGGGTAGACGAGGCAGATCTGAACTGTGGAGTATTACTCTATGATTTCTTGACGGATCGTACGAATCGTAACAGATTCGGCGTGATGCAGTCTCATGAAGAAGAGTAGGGAGGGGACCCATGGATGTGAGTTGGTCATGTCGATGGGAGGATGAAGAAGGGCCCACAGGAAGGGTGTGGCCAGGAGGAGGAGGATCGCTGGTGTGAGTTGGTCACATCGAAAAGAAAGAGAAGACGAATCCACAGGGGAAGGGTGGATTAGGAGGAAGGAGTGAATGTTTATGCATAAGAGTGACGTTTTACGTGCGAGGAGTCCTGCTTGATCTCAAGCACGAGCTTTCAAGGGCCCCAACTATACTGACTTAATTGAAACTGGGTCATTGGCGCTAGATCCGGATGAAATCCAGGCGCAGATCCAACCGAATCCGGGACCCCGCCCAAATCCAGGTGTACGCCTGAAAAGGGTGGGATCTCGCCCCAAAATCTCAGGTGGTAAAGCCGCAAAAGGGTGTGGAATCCCCGCCCCCCCAATACCCCGTGTTAACCCTGAAAGGGTGGATCTCGCCCAGATCCAGGTGTACACTGAAAGGGTGGATCCCGCCCGGATCCAGGTGTACACTGAAAGGGTGGATCCCGCCCAGATCCAGGTGTACGCTGAAAGGGTGGATCCCGCCCAGATCCAGGTGTACACTGAAAGGCCCGGACTAGATTTCTCAACCAACGAGGGCACCACCAGATACGCAGTGGCAGAGGCGGTAAGTGAGCATACGGGGAAGGCGATTGCGAGATTTCTTATGGAGCGAGTGGTTCTGGTCTTTGGACCTATGCGAGAGATAATGATGGACGGGGCGATGGAGTTCAGCAGTCAGGCTACGGCAGAGTTGTTACAGCTGCTGCAGGCGAAGCAGTCAACGCCATCGCCCTACTGACCGAACCTACTGGGTCTCGTTGAACGTTTCCACCGCACGTGGAAGGACATTGTGAGTTTGTACGTAGGCGAGGAGCAAGACGACTGGGACGACTTCTCGCCGAGCGCCCTGTACGCCTACAACTCGGCAAGGGACGCTACGCATGGATATCAGCCCAACGAACTGATGATGGGCAGAAAGTTACGCACACCGGCGGAACTACTGCGGCGGAGTCGGTTGGTGTACCCCCATGGTACACTGCAGGAGTACCACGAGATCTTAATAGCAGACTTAAAGAAGGCGAGAGAACTGGCGGTGATGGCGCTGGAGAAGGAGCAGGCGCGACAGGCAATGTACTATAATC
>NW_003306819.1:0-3609 GCF_000142945.1 Phytophthora infestans T30-4
CACTCGTCATCTTCAGCTTGTCCTAAACCGTAGTCAATTCCGCCGGGATCGAGCACTGTCGCCGCTGAGTTCGTTACTCCGACCTGAGCTATAGTGCCTTCCAACAGTGATACCTCTGGTAATTTATAGTTGTCGGCTGCGTCAGGGCCCGTATTCGCTGAGTTCACTGCGATGGTCGATCTGACTCCTGCGTTTTCAAACTTGGCTCCGAGGTAGATGGTATCACCGTCACGCTGTCTAACCACTTCCGGACCGGTCGTAGTCTCCATAGTCTCCAACGCTGAGTCCGCCGTAGCTGGGTCGGTGTTCGGCTTTATTCCTTCAGTTAGTAATACCTCCCGACTATCATAGTCCTTGGTCGCGTCGGAGTGATCATCCGCTGAGCTGGTTGTGACGGCAGAACTAACTTCCGTGCATGCAAACGCGTCTTCGGCATAGCTGACATCCTGACAACATGCTGTGGCCACGTCTGAGGCACTCTCAGTGTTTAGATCTGCTGACGCCGAGTCCACTGCCCCCGACTGGATAATGCAGGCTTCCGGTGTACCCATCGCTGAGCTCACCACGGCTGCAGAACTTGGTCTAATGACTCCAAACTTGGCTCGGTTGTCAACAACGGGTTGGGCGTCACGTAGGGCGTGTTCCGAGCGTTCTTCAAGGTCTCCTTCCGTTATAGCTGAGTCTTCCGTCGCCGACACGTCTTCCTTGACCCTTACTGCACTTGTTCCTTCAACCGCTGAGTTCGTGTTGACGTCAGAAATGGCGCCATCGTCTTCAAACTTGGACAGCTGATAGATGACATCTTGGCCATCGTGTAGCACCGGCGTACGATCCGCTCGGACGTCTTTTAGCTTGTACGCTGAGTTTATAGCCGGGTCACCCCTTGTCACCCCTGAAGTCAATATAACGTCGGCGTTACCGCGACACCTCCCGTCTTCGTCGGCTTCTGTATCTGCTTCGATCCTTCTCCAGCGTTCGGCGCATGTTAATTCTGGTCCATTTTTCACTGGAGGGGGTCGTTTTTTCACCGCCGTCGGAGTTGGGTATTTACGTCTTTCCACAGCTGGAGGCTGGTGTGACAACCAGTCCTCATACACTCGTTGCTCTTTCTGCAGCAAATCTTTATCCATCGCCGACTCAAATGCCAGTATCTGCCAGTCACGGTATTTCGCCGAGTTCACGCGGACATATCCCTCATTGGCCAGTACTCCGTGTGGTTGCCATTTTATCACATAAACGTGAGGTGGGCACCAGACTGACGTCGGTCGTACGTTCGTAATCAGGACATGGGCTGGTCTTCCTCGGCGATTAAAAACAACCGTTGGAATCCATCCCTTCGTCCGTCGCACCCACAAGTCATGCGTCGACTCACTGGGTTGTCGCCTGGGCAATTTGAACTCAGCGGTCATTCGACTTTCGATTGTTAACCCGTCGGGTGGTCCTCATGGGACATTTGGTCCGAACTCGGTCTTGGTCGGCGCATTACTTGATCGGATGAGTGGAATCACCATCTCATCGGGTAGCTTGACCGCCGAGTTGTACAGATCCAGACGGATCCCAGCTGGGATCATGAAGTCAGTGCCGAGAATCAAATCGACTCCTGCATGATGAGGCATTATCCATACTTCAAACTCGTATGCCACTTCCCAGCCGAGTGTCACCTTCACAACTGCACTTGACGTTGTCACCACTCTGTCTTTGCTTATTCCTTGTATGTCGATTCGCTTATCTCGGGCTGGCCACTCTCTTGAGACGCAGTTTCCTCGCGAAGTACTCACTAATCGCCGAGACATTTGCTCCGGTATCCAATAATATCTTGGTCCTTTGGTCGTTCACTGCGCCCAATACGAGGGCTCTCATTCTAACTCGGCGATCAAACGTCTGTGCTGACCACCATCCCAGCCGTTCCCCCGGAAGCAGCTTCATGATTCTGGTACGATGCACAGCCTGGTCTGACTGCCGAGTTACACTTGCAATCGCTCGGTTGTTATCATCTAACTCACCGAGCTCACTTCATTTCCGTCGATTTCACACATCCAATTGCCATCCCCGCTTCTTCCCTCGCGGTTCTCCCCCCGGGACGCTCCTGTCTTGCCTCTAGAAAGACAAAAAAGAAGATTGGCTCCCATGTCCCGTTTTCCGCTGGGAATGTGTGGCACCCCGCGCCCATAATTCTCACACCCGCTTCGCGTTTGTGGGGGGGCGCCCGCCAATTTTTAAAAACCTCCGCCCGCTAAAGTTTTGCAGTCTCGGCATTGCGATTGTCGACGATTTTTTACAAGCAGCCAGCTCTCTATGACAAACGCTCGCATGGCCGCCTTCATGGACTGTCTGTAGAATTGCAGCGTCGTCGACAGTAGTGAGCCGAGTGTTCCGTTCTTCCACAAGCTGCACATGGTCCACGCTGAGTGTTGTCGCGTGATCCATCTCCACGGTTCGACTGTTCTCGTTGGTTGTACGGTCGCGGAGGTCGGTTCGCTGAGTTTCCCCAACTTCAATTTGAGCCATTCTGGTCTCCCGCCGAGTTCTCTCGGCGGTCCGGTGTATTTCCTTTATCATTAGAAACACCGGCGTCAATGTAGTCGTCGTCTTCCGCTGAGTCGTGTCCTCCGGACTGGTCCTCATCATCCCATTCGTCTTCGGAGTTGTACGGACTCGGCGGGTTCTGATCGATGAGTTCCTCCCCGTCAGAGTCAGCGTCTACGACTTGACTCGGCGGTCGCGGTTTTCTTCCTTGCGACTGCGCTTCTCATCTCGACGTCCATCTCGGCGTTCATCTCGGCGGCCCTGATCCTTCCGCTTATCGTCTCTGCCTCGTGCGATCACGAGTCGGTCGCGTTGCTTCTTGCGCTTTTCACCGAGGATCCGACGATTGATTATCTGTTATACCTTACTGATGTCTTCCAACTGCAAGGGGTACATCAAATCCATCACAACGTCATCACCACAATGCAGCAAGAAGTGTCGACATGGTCAGCCGCGTCGGCGCCACCCTTCTCGTACTGGATCTTGGCTGTCCGAGTATACCCGTTGAGTCGGATCAGGAAGTCGCAGATCGGTTCGTTGACTTTACGTCTCGCCGAGTAGTAACGTGTGCGGGCGGATTGGTCGAACTGTGAGCAATAATAATCCAGGAACGCCTCGCTGAGTAGTTTCCAACGTCGCTGAGTCTTCTTCGGCAGCTGCCTGTACCAACTCTTCGCCGCGCGTCCCAAGCATAGCGAGAAAGGTTCGCACCAGGCACTTTGGGGCATCCTGGTGCTCTTCATCTCGTAGATGAAACGCTTGAGCCACTGGAGCGACGCGTCTGAGCGGTAGCGCTTTCCTTCGAACTCGGCGATTTTGTCGAGCGAGGCGTGGGTTCGGACTTCTAGGTACTGCGTCGAGTCCTCTTCAGCCGCGTCAAAGCTCAAGTTTCGGATGTAGTCCTTCACGGTTTCTTTACGGTTACCTCTCACGTCGAAGGCGTCGTCGTCTTCATCATCCTCCTCGTAAGCCTCAGCCTCGTCTGCAGCGTCATACAATTCACGGTAACGACCAACATTCCGCTGCCCACGACTCGGCGCTCGCGTGAGCCGGGTTTAGCTTCATTGGAGTCAGCATGTGGAA
>NW_003306820.1:0-3611 GCF_000142945.1 Phytophthora infestans T30-4
CGGTAGCAGTTTCTTGAACCGATGAGACACCACTTGGACCAACATCCACCATGTTCACGTCACTCTGGTCGCCGCTGAGGTTGACCACGGCGGGAGTTGAGGAAGACGCTGGTGTAGGAGGTGGCGACCGTGAACTAGGGGAAGACGGTACGGAGTGACAACGGATCTATATGATCGGATACGCATGGCGTATCGGGACGATGAGGCTGTCGCGCCTATCGTCAAGTTCCTTATGGCGGGAACGAGCGCGAAGTCCGACTGGCTCTCGTCACGACAGCGCTCACGGCTCCACCGATTTGAGTTGAAGGATGGCCTCCTCTATTACCGGGTGGAGCCCAATGAACCTCCACGCGTGGTCGTACCCAGCGACGAGGATCTTAAGTTCGATATCCTCGCGGAGGCACACGAC
Organism: Phytophthora infestans T30-4; assembly: GCF_000142945.1. NCBI lineage: Eukaryota > Oomycota > Peronosporomycetes > Peronosporales > Peronosporaceae > Phytophthora > Phytophthora infestans. Next base: position 410 of record NW_003306820.1, read on the forward strand.
GCGCCCTCCAGCGGCCACTTGGGCCGCGAGAAGACCTTTCTGTCGATCTCTCAGGTCTTCTGGTGGACCCACATGTACAAGTGAGTCGCCCGGTACGTACATACATGTGAAACATGTCAGCGGGTCAAACCCACAGGGCACTCTTCGGCTCCACTACAGAGACTGCTCGTACCGGCTGACTGTTGGAAGTCGATGAGCCTTGACTTCATCTTTGGGCTTCCCGCCGACGGACACGGCAACACCGGAATTTTGGTGTTCGTGTGTCGGCTGAGCAACATGGTACATCTTGCTCCGGTTCCCGTCACTGTTCCGGGCGAACAAACCGCAAGGTTGTTCGTCGATGGCGTGTTCCGCTATCACGGTCTCCCGGAGACGATTGTCTCGGACCGAGACCCGCGGTTCACGGCTGCGTTTTGGAAAACGCTGTTTACTTTACTGGGAACTCGTCTGCAGATGTCCACTGCAGACCATCCGCAGACAGACGGCCAGACAGAGCGCGTCAATCGAGTGCTCGAGGACACTCTGCGCAGTGTGTGCGTGGCAGCACCACGGGGCTCACGCCGCTCTATTTGAACGGCTTTCGTCACCCCAGAGTGCCTCTCACTCTTCGAGGAGACACTGACACCTCTATTGAAAGTGAGGGAGGGGCTCGGAAAGCCCTTTCCTCCCAGGTCTCGGATCTGAGACCCGTTTCGCTGCGGAAACAAGTAAAATCCTTTATGGATACCAAGCTGAGCATTGTCAGCAGGGTCCGCGATGCCGTGGCAGCGGCCCAGGATAAACAAAAGAAGTACTCGGACAAACATGGAAGAGGAAACTAAGTGTATTTAAAGTGGGGGGGGGGCTTAGTGTTACTAGACACGAGGAATCTGCCTCTTGACACTGTCAGCTCTGTCGGCAGCAACAAGCTTCGTCGGACCATTTGCAGTTCTGGTCAGACATGGTGCGTTGTACACCATCGACCTGCCTAGGTCAATGACGACGCACCCGACGTTCTATGTTGGACGTCTTAAGCGGTACTTTGATCCGCAGGGGGTTGCTGACTCGCAGACCCACCTTGGCCCGGCTCCTCAAAGCGAGGGCGGGTCACAGACGTCAACAAGGGCGTCGGAGCAGGCGCCCAAGCCTGGGTCTGGACGGCAAAGCTGCGGTCAAGAACGTACGCAGGAGGGGCTCCGTACGAACGGACCCCGGAGCCATACACCGAGTACGCTGAGTACGCCGGGGACGCACCATACGCGTACGTCTTGGAGTGCGTCGAAGGCGGCTCTGGACGTGGCAACAGAGCCTCGATCCGTCGGATCATGCGAAAGGTCTCGTCCAGATCGGTCGAAGAGGCCCGGCGATCCACCCGCAGATGCAGGCTCGCGACCTCTCGCTCCAACAGGTCCAGGCGGCCGCAAGGCGAGCAAGCTCGCCCTGATTCCCGGCCTGGGCGGCAGCATCACCGCCAGTCCCAAGGTCAAGTGCAATTTCAAGCACGAGGACACGTTGACGGAGGCGGTCAACCTCAGGGCCCTGTGTCCGACCCGCAGCCGGAGAACTCGGACGAGAGTGCGTTCGGGAGGCGCCGAGTACTCGTACTCGTACGAGGGCACCTCCGCCCCTGCTTGACCGGATTGGAGAAGACCACTTCCACGTGGAGCGGGTCCTCCAGGAGCAACGGCGTCGCGGTTAGCGACAGCTCCTCGTGAAGTGGAGGGGTTATGCCTACTCCAAGAGCTCGTGGGAGCCGATTGAACGGCTCCTGATTGACTGCTCGAAGGCTGTCGCAATCTGGGAGCAGAAGCGGCGGCAGCTTCATAAGTAGTCCGGGGCTTCTTGACCGAACGGGGTACGGACGATGAATACACTCCGTACCCGCGCTCATCGTGAGCGCGGGAAGCCGCACGCTTCAGGATGTCCCTTTGCAGCATGTTCTTGCTGACCAAGTGGGCAAACCGAACACGAAGATCACGCTGGTCCAGGATGCGGGACAGCAGCTGATCTTCGTGGAGTTCCCGTAACTCCGTGGGTGAGTACTTGAGAGACTCTACCCACGCCCAGAACATGTCCTCACAAGAACTCCACGTGGGACAGTTCTCGGGCATAACCCAGGGGTATCCCCAAAGAGGATAGAGACCACCCCGGGTCTCGGGCTTCTTACGACAAATCGTGAAGTCCATCAGGGGGATGCGGTGTGGCGCGAGAAGCACACATCGAGCAGCCTCCAAGTTGTCAATGAACAACTGTTCTTTCTGAACAAGGGCACGTTCGTAAATGCTTCTAGAAGTGTGGCCACCCACAAGGCCACGAGGAGCGACGAGAACCTCTAAGAAGAGGTCAGCCCCAGAGCTCTCCTCGGGAGGCCAATACCCTCTTGAGTTGATGGCAGCTCCCAGGCTGACGGGTGCCACCACCGAGCCCCCACGCACACGCTGGGCAGCTTGGAAATCCTCCTGCTGCTGGTCGAGGTCATTCGTGACCTCCCGGGGCTCAGAGATAGCACGCTCCTCCTCCTCTTCTTCCCCCTTCTCCTCCTCTTCATCCGAGGTGTCGAAGATGCCCCGATGGGGGTGCCGAGTCTCCTTCTCCTCGCGGAGTGGAGACTTAGAGGCTGTACACTTCTTTGAGGGCTTGGCGCCTTCGGCTTTAGAGGCCTTAGCACGCGCAAGACCCTCGGCAAGCGAGAGACGTTTGCGAGGATTCTCTTCCTCATCGCCACCAGCTTTGGGAGTTCCCTTGGCCTTGACGGCCGGACCCTCAGAGCGCACAGACGTTCTGGGACTGTAATCACCTTGATCACTAGCGAGCGACTGCACGCTGTCATCCTTGGCTCACTGGGCACTGGGCTGTGTCCTTCCTCAGAGCCCGCAGGAGCATCGTGCGTGCTCTCGGACTCGGCTTCGTCCTCACTGCCAGAGTTGAACTCAAGTTCTACGAACCGAGGGCTCAGACGATTGTCTGGAGAGGCCGAGGGCGACGGGCTGCGGCGCTTGTTTGCTCGCTTGCCCACAGCCGCGTCACCCGAGGAACCGATCGCCTCGGAGGCCACCTGAGTAGCCTCCTTGAGTTTTGAGCCTTTGCCGTGAGGCTTAGTGCTCTTGGTTTGCGCCTTCCCGGCAGCAGCCTTGGAGCGTGTCTTGGCACCGCTCTTTGCAGTGCCACGAGGCATGGTAAACGGTCGAAGTGGAGACCTAGAAGAAGAGCGCACTGACTGCTG
>NW_003306821.1:0-3613 GCF_000142945.1 Phytophthora infestans T30-4
GAAAATATTGCCAAATAAGCAGAAACCAGTATTCGCGCCCTACCACCTTTTTCCCTGAGTAGATTTAAGCGGGATCCTTGAACTATGCGTCACAAATTCCGCCAGGCGGTCCCCCGGAGGGGGACCCTGAGGAGGAAAAAGAAGATTTTTTCTTATAGATTCCGGAATACCACCTATCTTCGATCGGACCAGAAGTTCCTCCCAAAAGCTCCATCGATCCCGCGAACCTAGTTTCAATTCAGCAACGTTTTCGTCCGATCCCGACTTCCGAGGACGCCTCTTCCCCTGACTCAATCTTCACATGAGCATCTTCTTGGGCCTCACGGTGAAATTCCGAGTCACCAAAAGATCCGGGCACGCGCACCATTGTGGTGTAGCGGGATCAGCAAAATCTGCGAGATTGCCGGATCCAACTACCAACTGCGCCCAGAACACCGACTAACGGAGGGGGTCCCCCGATGATCCGTGTTCTGATGAACTTTCCTCACCTAGTGTAACCCGTCGGTAGGGCGGGATCTTGCTCTCTCGGTAACTTCCGAAGAGTTCAACTGGTAAAGCTTGAGTGTCTTGGCGAGACGTGGGGATGGGGTGGAGCAGCAGTGGAAAATCTTCACTCTGCGTCCGTGGATTGTTCCGAATCCTAAGCGAATATTCGAGCTTATGGATCCGGGGCCTAGATCGTGGATCTGGCCGTAGGGTTGCCTTACGGGTGTGTTCCCTTGCCTTTGTAGTTCCTTTGCGTCGTACTTGCCGCCTCCTGTGACGGGATCTTGAAAGTTGAGAGCCTCTAGGGTGTAACCGACCAAGTAGTAAATTCGGTTAACCTGTCGGATCTGCACAAGTAAAGGAAAAGCTCACTAGGTTGTAGGATCTGGCCAATGTATTATCCAGTTATCACAACCAACACTAGATTCGCAATTCCCAACCTTCTCGGAGCTCGTACGGCCAATGTAGTTCCGGTTCTTGAGGGCAGGAAGGCACTTGCGTGTCACTGTGCAAATTGGAGTCTGTATTGATATTTAAGCCTATACCTGCCTGGATTTCTACATTCTATGTCTTTCATCTGCTAAATCCCTTACCAGGCTCGGCTGCATGTCCCTTCTTCCCTTGACCCATCATCCCAGCTGTGTTATCTTCAGATCCACCGGATCCATGACGTAATCATCATGGTCACCCTATTATGGGTACACTCATCCGGATCCAGGTCGCTTGGATCCACCTCACTGTAATTGTACACTCGCCGTGGATCCGAGCTCTCCAATCATCCAACATCATCTTGCAACCGTCAGTGATCTCCATTGTCCCACGAAAGTTCGAGATCCACTGCATCCATCATCCCTATACCCTGGATCCAGGTCCCTCAAGGCGGGATCCTCCCTCCATGGATCCGAACTCGGAAGTATGGGATCCGGGGTACCTCGCAATGGATCCTGACTTCTTGTTAGCCGTGGCTAATAGATCCACCTTCGGATGGCACCTACCACCATTCCTTCATAGGATCCACACTCGACCCACTGGTACATAGTATATCCCATATCCACCTAAGTGAATCCAGGTAAGGGTGGATCCGAGATAAGTCTTGGTGGATCTTGCCTTCCCGTACATCGCTCATACCAGATCCATCGTCATTCCATACGGGGTGCCGCTCGTCATGGCTAATCCACCACCGGCAACTTGCATCCGTGCCACCAACCCAAATCCTCTCTAATCACTTGAAATTGTCACTGATTCGGGATAGTGACCCCGCGTCAGGCCCATTCTTTTATTTCTGAGAAAGCACTTCACCACAATCGCCTCCTGTACGTTGTCGGCGCTGCACAACAGCGCTCACGGCGTGCATTACCAGCATCCACAACCGCTTTCTCCCCTTCGTGACACATGTCTCCCGCCAAGCGTACCGGCAAATCGTCGGGCAAGGCCCCATTTACCACTTCTCCGGTCAGTCCGTCTTCCATGTCGCCCACTGATCTGCGGGTTCTAGCCCAGGCGCTTTCCGATCAGGTGCAAACCCTGACGGCGGAGCTCCAGACTGCTCAAGATGCCCAAGACCAAGCTGCGTCTCTGCACACTACCCAACTCCAAACCTTGCGAGCCCAGGTCCATGACCAGGCTATGGAGATTCAGGGGTGGGAGCACCGTGCGGCCTCTCGTTCGCAGGACCTGCGACTCTTGTTGGCTGATCAGGCGGTCGAGATCCGCGACCTGACCGGACGGCTGGATCGCGCCTCCCGTCAGCGAGATGTCATGCGGGATGACAACGACCATCTCCTTAGGGCGATGGCGCTCGCTGGATCTGAGATCCACCAGCTCCAATCCCGGATCCACGACCTCGAGCGGGATCTGGAGGATTCCCAGACTGCTGGGGCAGCTGCGGATGCGAGCTTGGACCGGCTCCGTGACGAGTTGCGTCTGACCCAGGAGGAGGTGGTGACCAACGACTATGTGGGATCCACCCATGGCGGATCCGCCTTAGGGTCGGCGCGTGGAGGGCCCCCCGCGCCAAATCCACCTCCCTCGTCGCCGGATGTAGCTCTGGCTCAACTCTCTGAGGAGTTGCGAGATACCAAGGAGTCGCTCGAAAAAGCGTCTGCTGGGCGAGATTACGCGCTCGAAGAATTCGTGCGCATGACTCAATTGCGCGACGAGATCCAAGCGAAGCTGGCGGACAGCGAACTCCAGCGGGACAAGGCGGCTACCGAGTGGGCGGATGCCAAGCGTGCACAAACAGAGCTGGAATCCAAGCTTCGCCGCACGAGTACGTGGATCCTCTTTTAGTCCTGGCTAGTAACCCCATATTCACTCGTTATTGTCAATCCAGGTGACAAATTGAAAGAAGCCGATGCGACCGCCGCGAAACTCCGGGATCAACTCGCTGCAGCCCAAACTCAGCAGCAACAGCTGGTCCTGGAGCGCGATCGTGGCTTATCGGAGCGGGATTTGGCTCGTCGACGACTGGCGCTGGTGACAGCTGCCGTGTCGGATCCCCTTCCTCCCTTGTCGGGGCCCTCTCGTGCTGCCAGCGTCTCTGCTCCTCTCCCGTCTGTAAGTGGGGCAGATCCATCAGTTGCAAAACGTCCGCGTAGTGCGTCTCCCGCTCCTAGCACCGGATCCCCCCGTCCCCGTAAGCAAGCCCGAGCTTCCCCGAAACCCAAACCCCAAACGACTCCGGTCTCTAAAACGGCTTCGCAAGCGGGATCCACCTCTGCGTCCAAGGCGGGATCCACATCCGCGTCCAAGACTTCCGCTTCCCCCTCGAAGTCGGGTGCAGGATCCAAGTCTGGATCCACCGCTAGATCCAAATCTACCTCGGTGTCCAAGACTGGATCTGCCACTACGTCCAAGTCTGGATCTGGACCCCAGACTGGGTCTACGGCGTCCAAGACTGGATCCGTTGCTACGTCCAAAGCGGGAGTGGGATCCAAGGCTGGATCCACTGCCAAGGCGGGATCTACGGCCGTATCCAAACCGGGATCGGCGTCCAAGACGGGATCCACCGCTGGTCCTTCGGTGACGACGTCCGCCGTTTCCCAGCCCGCTTCCATCAGCCCTCCGCCGGCCCGTACTGGACCCGGGAAGGGGAAGGCCAAACGTGTCATTCCCCCTGGATGTGGAC
>NW_003306822.1:0-3614 GCF_000142945.1 Phytophthora infestans T30-4
CTCACCTCTTTAAAGGATGACGAGGTGGCTATCCTTCTTGGCGGGAGTTCAACCTCCGCGTCGAGTACAAGCCCGGGCAAGCTTAAACGTGCTTGCGGACTCTTTTTTCTCGGTCCCCGACTAAGAGTTTGGCCCACATAACACGGGTGACAGCGGATCTATATGATCGGATACGCATGGCGTATCGGGACGATGAGGCTATTGCGCCTATCGTCAAGCTCCTCACGGCAGGAACGAGCGCGAAGTCTGACTGGCTCTCGTCGCGACAGCGCTCACGGCTTCACCGATATGAGTAGAAGGATGGCCTCCTCTATTACCGGGTGGAGCCCAATGAACCATCACGGGTGGTCGTACCCAACGACGAAGATATGAAGCTCGATATCCTCGCGGAGGCGCACGAGCGCCCTCCAGCGGCCACTTGGGCCGCGAGAAGACCTTTCTGTCGGTCTCTCAGGCCCTTTGGTGAACCCACATGTACAAGTGGGTCGCCCGATACGTGAAGACATGCGAAACATGTCAGCGAGTCAAACACGCAGGGCACTCTTCGGCTCCGCTACAGAGCCTGCCCATACCGGCTGAGTGTTGGAAGTCGATGAGTCTTGACTTCATATTTGGGCTTCCCGCCGACGGACACGGCAACACCAAAATTTTGGTGTTCGTGTGTCGGCTGAGCAAGCTGGTACATCTTGCTCCGGTTCCCGTCACTGTCACAGGCGAACAAACCGCAAGGTTGTTCGTCGATGGCGTGTTCCGCTATCACGGTCTCCCGGAGACGATTGGCTCGGACCGAGACCCGCGGATCACGCCTGCGTTTTGGAAAACGCTGTTTCCTTTACTGGGAGCTTTTCTGCAGATATCCACTGCGGACCATCCGCAGACAGACGGCCAGACAGAGCGCGTCAATCGAGGGCTCGAGGACACCCTGCGCAGTGTGTGCGCAGCAGCACCACGTACGTGGTCGACGCAGCTTCCAGTTGTTGAGTTTGCACTCAACAACGCGGTGCACGCGTCCACGGGGTTTACGCCGTTCTACTTGAACGGCTTCCGTCACCCCAAAGTGCCTCTTACGCTTCGAGGAGACACTGACGCCTCTATTCTAAGTAGAGGAGAGGCTCGGAATACCCTTTCCTCTCAGGTCTCGGATGTGAGACCAGTTTCGCTGCGGACACAAGCTGAATCCTTTATGGATACCAAGCTGAGCGTTGTTAGCAGGGTCCGCAATGCCATGGCAGCGGCCCAGGATGGACAATAGGACTACGAGCTCCCCTTGGATTCCCGGCCTGGGCGACAGCATCACCGCCAGTCCCAAGGCCAAGTGCAATCTCAAGCACGAGGACACGTTGACGGAGGCGGTCAACCTCAGGGCCCTGTGTCGGACCCGCAGCCGGAGCCCTCGGACGAGAGTGGCGTTCGGGAGGCGCCGAGTACTCGTACTCGTACGAGGGCACCTCCGCCCCTGCTTGACCGGAATGGAGAAGTCCACTTCCACGTGGAGCGGATCCTCCAGGAGCAACGGCGTCGCGGTAAGCGACAGCTCCTCGTGAAGTGGAGGGGTTATGCCCACTCCGAGAACTCGTGGCAGCCGATTGAACGGCTCCTGATTGACTGCCCGAAGGCTTTCGCAATCTGGGAACAGAAGCGGCGGCAGCTTCATAAGTAGTCCGGGGCTTCTTGCCCGAGCGGGGTACGGACGTTGAAGACACTCCGTACCCGCGCTCATCATGAGCGCTAGAAGCCGCGCGCTTCAGGATGTCCCTTGGCAGCATGCGCTTGCTGACCATGTGGGAAAACCGAACACGAAGATCACGCTGGTCCAGGATGTGGGACATCAGCTGATCTTCATGGAGTTCCCGTAACTCTGTGGGTGAGTACTTGAGGGACTCCACCCAAGCCCAGAATATGTCCTCACAAGAGCTCCAAGTGGGACAGTTCTCGGGCAGAACCCAGGGGTAGCCCCAAAGAGGGTAGATACCACCCCGGTTCTCGGGCTTCTTGCGACACGTAGTGAAGTCCTTAAGAGGGATGCGGTGTGGCGCGAGAAGCGCACACCGAGCCGCCTCCAAGCTGTCAGCAAACAACTGTTCCTTCTGAACAAGGGTACGCTCACAAACACCCCTAGAGGTGTGGCCGCCAGCAAGGCCACGAGGAGCGACAAGAAGCTCCAGGAAGAGATCAGCCCCAGAGCTCTCCTCGGGAGGCCAATACCCTCTTAAGTCGATGACAGCTCCCTGGCTGACTGGTTCCACCACCCGAACCCCCACGCACACGCTGGGCAGCTTGGAAGGCCTCCTGCTGCTGGTCGAGGTCATTCGTGATCTTCCGGGGCTCAGAGATAGTACCTTTCTCTTCCTCCTCCTTCTCGTCCTCTTCATCCGAGGAGTCGAAGAGGCCACAACGGGAGTACCGAGTCTCCCTCTCCTCGCGGAGTGGAGGATTAGAAGCCGTACGCTTCTTAGAGAGCTTGGCGCCTTCGGCTTTAGAGGCCTTAGCACGCGCATGACCCTCGGCAAGCGAGAGACGTTTGCGAGGTTTCTCTTCCTCATCGCCACCAGTTTTGGGAGTGCTCTTAGCCTTGACGGCCGAACACTCAGAGCGCACAGACGTCCTGGGACTGTGATCACCTTGATCACTAGCGAGCGACGGCACGCTGTTGTCCTTGTGCTCGCTCGGCACTGGGCTGTGCCCTCCTGCAGAGCCCGCAGGAGCATCGCGCGTGCTCTCGGACTCGGCTTCATCCTCACTGCCAGAGTCGAACTCACTTTCAGCGAACCGAGGGCTCGGACGATTGTCTGAAGAGGCCGAAGGCGACGGGCTGCAGCGCTTGCTTGTTCGCTTGCCCACAGCCGCGTCTCCCGAGGGACCGATCGCCTCGGAGGCCACCTGAGTAGCCTCCTGAAGTGCCGAGCCTTTGTCGGGTGGCTTAGTGCTCTTGGCTTGCGCCTTTCCGGCAGAAGCCTTAGCGTGTCTTTGCACCGGTTTTTGCAGTGCAACGAGGCATGGTAAACGGTCGAAGTGGAGACCAAGAAGAAGAGTGCACAGACCGCTGCTCGAGGCTCTAACTGTGAAGTGAGCCTCCGCCGCGCTCGCGCGGCCAAGTCGATGGTTTTCGACTTTGAGAATGAGAGTTTGTGACGAACACCTCTTTATTCTGATTGGTCGGTAAACCGAACCTAAGTGGGGGAGGATGTAACAGGGTACGTAGCCCTAAGTGTACCCTGGCTACATAAAGTGTGACACGTCATACTCCGGGATATTTGGTACAAGGTGCCAAGGTCGTTTAAAGCCAACCATTGGCTGGTGACATTGCATTTCTATAGGTGCCTTATAGTTTGTATTTAACCCTTTTAAAGCGGGGTTGTATTCTGTATAATACAGAATGAAGGTTTATCTTGATTAAACTATTGACAGAAGAATGCAACAAATTATCTGATGGTAGCTGTCTCGCGAATCATGTGAGGTGGACACTGCGAAAAAGTGCAAAGACATCGTTTCTACGGACAAAAACTTCACAATGTATCCACCATACGCTATTATCTGAGGTTTTGATTGGCTACTGCAGAATAAAAAAAGATCGCAATGTCTTCTGTAAGGTATTCCCCTTAAAACGATAAGTG
>NW_003306823.1:0-3614 GCF_000142945.1 Phytophthora infestans T30-4
TCCTACAGCCTCAGTAGCAGCCGAAACGGTCTCGAGTCGTCAGGTTTCCCGAGACGAGCTCACCACGGGACTACCTGGGCTGTTGTTGTGCCGCGACAATAGGCAGGATTGTTCGGCAATGTTTAGCAGCAATTAAGGCTCGATGGGATAAATTCGTTTGTCTCCCCAACAGTACAACCCCCGTCGAGATTCAGCAATCTGCAAAGTTCTTCCCCTACTTCAAAAACTGCTTGGGAGCTGTAGATGGAACTCACATCCCAGTGGTTCCTCCCGCTTCAATTGCGCCGCGGTTCAGAAACAGAAAAGGTTTTCACTCCAGTAACGTGCTTGGGGCGTGTAACTTTGCAATGGAATTTGTGTATATCCTCCCTGGCTGGGAAGGTTCTGCACATGACGGTCGAGTACTAAAAGATGCTGTTAGTCACAATTTTCATATCCCGAAAGGTACGTAACCTCACTTGTCATGAAAAAAACTTTACCTAATTTTCCTATTGATGCGGCCTGTGTAGGTAAATACTACTTAGGAGATGCTGGCTACGCGTTAACCAGCTACACAATGACTCCTTATAGAGGAACACGTCATCATCTTAAAGAGTTCGGCGATGGTCAGCAGAAACCACAGACAAAAGAGGAGTTGTATAATCTGCGTCATTCATCGCTGAGAAACGTTATCGAAAGAGCGTACGGAGCTATCAAATTCAAGTTTCCAATTCTGCTACACATGACTTCATATGCGCTTGCAGACCAGATAGGTCTAATACAGGCCGCGTTCGCAATTTTCAACTTCATTCGTCGCCATGGCGATGAATGTTCAGACTCAGACGGGTCCACCAGGGAAACCGAAAACGTAAGCGACGAAGTAGAAGACGCAGGGGACACACATACGGACGCTACGGACGACAGCGATATGAAGAAGCTTCGAGATGAAATAGCATCGATGATGTGGCAGAACTACCTTGTGACTCTTGGTGGAAGATACGGTGAGGTCGTAGTGTAGCTAGTTTTACACCACTGAACAATTTACAGTAATGCCCAGCACGTGCACAATGTATAAAAGTCTGCGAGGCTATTCCACGCAGATCATATTTGCTATTACAGGGCTTTGTCAGTCCACTCGCTAAAATAAAACTCTATCTGACCGAATTCGGGCGGATAGAGGATAGAAGATTTCGAATCGATTTGCTCTCGAATCCGCATTCGGAGCACGCAGAGTTTTGAGTGATCCGCTGGATGGTAAAATTCCGCTGAAATGGCCTCAATCCGCTGGAATTTGTACCTGCGGAACAGGGCCTTCGACTTATACTTGACGCATTGGCAAGAAATCTCGACAACATTTTATCTGGCATCACCATGGAGTCTGCAGGCCGAGTGTCACTTGTGCTGCCTCCAGTATTGCTGTCTACCCCGCCACAGTGAGCGAAGTCTGCCGTGAGTTGACCAGAATCCGGAACCTGCCAGAATGCCCCAGTACCAACTTCGCACGGTTCAAGTCTCATTATTTTCGCGTCCTCGTTTCCGTTGGCTTTCTGGGGATCCTTAACTGTAAAAATTTCGGAAGTCATAAATTCCAGGAGCTCGAAAGCGTCAATTTCCCCCGAACCATCCAGATCGTACTTAGCAGTCATGCGAGCAATGGCATCGTCGACTTCGGCTTCTTCCGACACACCCAGTAGCTGAAATGCGCGTCGAAGCTCGTCTGTATCTAATGAACCGGAATTATTCGAATCGACAAACGTAAACCCAACACGAGCGAAGAGATCAGCAAATTCTCGTTTGTGAACAGACCCACTTTTGTCATAATCATATTTTTCAAGTAACCTCGCGAGTTGGGCGTCAGAAACTTCGAGACCGCAGCTACGTAGAGCATTTCCAAGCTCACTATACTCCACATAGCCCGATCCGTCTTCATCAAGTCGCTGGAACAGCAATGCGACTGGTTTTAGATATTTCCCACTGCTAGTGGTATCGATGAGTTCCTCGGGCGCTGAAGAAGGACTCACGCATCGATTTACCATTTCGAGTTTTGTTCCTTGTCCTCTTTGCATCGACGCGTTATACTCGAGCTTTGTAAAGTGGAAACGTGCAGATTTCGCTACTGCAAGTCGCAGTAATTCGTGTGCTACCATGTGCTCGTAGGCGTCACTGAGGTCCAATACGTAGCTACCTGCTGGATCTACCGGATTAAAAACATGCAATTGCTCGTCTCCCGTTGCTGCTGACATCTTCGGAGCCGATACATGCAAGTTACAGTCCAAGAGCGATAGCTGACACACAGTCGACGATGATCCCGTATTTGGTCGTGGTGCACAACTGGCGTGCATGAGAGCTGCAACAAAGAAGTCAATTTCGTGTGTTTTTTTGTTTTTTTTGAACATGTAGAAGATCACTCAACTCCGGGTATAGGTCCGTAATGAAAGGAAGTGCTTTGACTTCACGTCGGCTCTCCGCCCCAGTCTTCCTTACACGCGAAATACACGGGCCTCTGTAGCATGGCCCCCTCCAGAAGGAGGCAAACTCGCCAAGGGGCGCCGTTTTCATCACTCCACAGCGGTAAGCCCGCTTAAATTCTCGGACTGGGGCCCGCCTCTTCATGTACCGGTGTTTCCTGCTCTTCGCCTTGAAATACCCGACTTTAGATGAATGCGCAACGCGTGAGATGCGCTCTTACTCTGCGTACAGCGGCGCAGTTCTCTTCGACAGCGCCGCAGCTCGCGCCATCTCGGCGTCTCTCACTTGCTGGAATGTGATTGTCTCGTAAATGGGCCGAGGCTTCTGTGCTGAACAATGGGTTTCGCCCTATTTATCCTTTCCGCTGAGGATCACTACCCAGAAAAACACCGGTTTGGCCTTTTGGTCTGAACTTGTACGCAGTGGAACGCTTCCCGTCCGGAATGAGAACGACACATTGTTGTCCAAACGTTCGCACGTGCTTCAGGTCCGGTCGGCGTCCCCAAAATCTCTCAAAAGGTGTTTGAATCGGATTAGCTTTGCTCAGTACTCGATTCAGTGAGAAAACCGTGTTGCGTACGGCGTATTCCCACAGATAGTGAGGTAACTCTGCTTGCAGTATGATAGCCCTGGCACTTTCTGTGATCGTGCGATGGGTCCTTTCAATCTTTCCGTTTTGGTGATGAGCGTCAGGTTCTGACATTTCGATCGTGATGCCTTCGTCTTCACATACTTGCTGAAAAGGAGCTCCAATAAATTCCCCTCCGTTGTCGGACCGGAAAATCGATCGGGATGGATTGATGAGATTGGTGATGCCAGAAACCTTGCAACAGGATGTCCTACACCACTACCACGCTAGCTTGGAAGGCGGACATCAGGGCATTGGTCGGACCTACCAACGGATCCGGGAATGTTTCCATTGGAGAGGACTATTCAAGAGTGTACAACGATATGTCGGTGAATGCGTGGATTGTGAGACAGGCAAGGGCAGACCTACAATCGAAGGGGAGTCACCTGGGAATGTCCGAGCGACTTACCCTTTCCAGATCATAGCCATGGATCATATCCCCTCGTTGCCCAAGTCGTTCAAAGGAAACACAGAATTGTTGATTTGGGTGGACCTGTTTACCGGATATGTGATTGCCAAAGCTAGTGCGTCTAGAAGA
>NW_003306824.1:0-3614 GCF_000142945.1 Phytophthora infestans T30-4
CTGTCTTCGCCGTTCGATCGTTGGACGCAGTGAGACAGACTCGACGGTAATCTTCAGGGTCGGAGTCCGAGCCGTCGGATCCTGACTCAGTTCCTGAGTCGGGCGCCGTGACTTGGTGGACACGTCGAGCTGGGGCCGTAGGCGTCGGAGCCTTTTGGCGATACTTGCCGGACCCGACCGCCGCCTTCTTCTGGCGGTGTTTCGCGCGATCCACCGCCCGCAGTACTTCTTCAAGCTCGTCTGCGTCGGGAAGTCGTAGCAGGGTCAGCCTGTCGGCCAGATCCACATCTCCCAACGTCTCGATGAAAAGGATAAATTTCTGCGGTTCCCGCCAAAACCCTCGGATCCTCCCCCTCTGGATCTCTCAATTGGGCCGCAGAACGCGCCACATTTTATATCAGTTAGGTAATCTCACGCGGAATCTCTCCAACTGGCGCCAACCATGTAGTATTGTCGTGCCACCGACACTCCTAATCCACAGTACTGGGTCTGGAAACTGCGCAGCATTCTGGCCACTTGTTCCTGGTTGATCTGCCCAGCTGCCGATACCAGTTCCTGGCTGGCCCCGCTAGCAGATCCGCAAAGGTCAGACACTTCTCAGCATCCGACGCTTGATCTCTCATGAGGGCCGACTTGACTTTGCTGATCCATGTTCTCGCTCGGTCCTCATCTTGATCCTTGCCCGTGAACTCCTTCAAGTCCGATATAGCTGAGATCCGTACCCTCTGGATCATGGACGATCCACCTGCCCCGGCTGTGGCCGTTGCTACCACGGCTGCCGAAGTGGATGGGCCATCCAGATCGTCTGGGTCGGACTCATCATGGGAGTTGTCCCCCTCTACTGACTCCATCTCCACGTCCCGTGCTCCATGTTCATGGAGCACTTGCACTTGTGGCACGGGCGCTCTCATACCCTGTTCGGCCAGGAAGCGATTCATCGCAGCTTCAAAGTGCCGTTGCAGGGTGCCCGCGGAAGTGTCGGAAGAGCCTGTGGCCGTCTGGTCCACTGGCGGGACTGGATCCGTGAGGCGATTACCTCGAGCCTGATCTGACGATAATCCCACTGGCTTCTTGCCGGATCTGGCTCGATCGTGGCTGGATTGTGTCAGATCACGCGTAGGGCCTACTGGATCCCGAGCTTCGCGCTCACAGGGACTTCCTGTCCTCGGCTCCTCGCCCGCGCTTCCAGCATGGATGCCCCGGAGGGTCCTAAAGTCATGCGTCGTGGTTCGGACGACGTGTCTGACTCATCCTCAGCGGCGGATTCGTAGTTCGAGGACGCAGCTTGGCTGATCCTCGGCGACGACACCGGATCCATAGTGCGCGACCTTTCTCCGGTGATGGACTTAACTCTGGCAAAGAGGTCCCGCGTCGCGGATACTATGAGATCCAGGTCTAGCTCGAAGATATCCTCTGCGTCGAACACCCCAGCTACGACGCCTGACTCCGTAAGCAAACGTAATAGATCTTTGACTGCCACCAACTTGTTCGCCGTTTTCGTTGGTGCTCTCACCGGTTCCCTTGGATCTTCGATCTGACGTGGATTCAGGATCTTGATGCAGGAAGTCGCGTAAAGCTTGGTGGCGATACACAAACTCGAGATCCTTGTCTGACCAGCTTGGTCTTCTTCCGACTCTGGAGCTTGCATCTTCTTCCGCGTAGTCTTGCTCGTTTTCGTCTTCTTTCTCGTTTCTTCGACTAGCGGGGTTGGGTTTAGGTACAGTGTTGGCTTAACCGGTGAATCTGCAAATGCATACCGTTTCGCCTTCACTTTCCCTTGTTTTGTTAGCGGATCTTAACTTGCGTCAAGATCCGCAGGGGTCCTCGAGGGGACCTGGGGAGGATAGAGAGGTTTCTCTTCTAGATCCGGATCCGGATCCACCTCTCTTCCGTCGACAGAGTTCCTCCCAAAACTCCATCGATCCGCGGATCTTGTTTCATTCAGCAGCGTCTTCGTCGATCCGACCTCCGACGACGTCTCTTCCCCTGGCTCAATCTTCACTTGAGCATCTTCTTGGGACTCACGGTGAAATCCCGAGTCACCAAAAGATCCGGGCACGCGCACCATTGTGGTGTAGCGGGATCAGCAAAATCTGCGAGATTGCCAGATCCAACTTACCAACTGCGCCCAGACACCGACTAACAAAGGGGGTCCCCCGATGATCCGTGTTCTGCTGAACTTTCCTCACCTTGTGTACCCGTCGGTAGGGCGGGATCTGCTCTCTCGGTAACTTCCGAAGAGTTCAAGTGATGAAGCTTGAGTGTCTTGGCGAGACGTGGGGATGGGGTGGAGCAGCAGTGGAAAATCTTCACTCTGCGTCCGTGGATGGTTCCGTATCCTAAGCGAATATTCGAGCTTATGGATCCGGGGCCTAGATCGTGGATCTGGCCGTAGGGTTGCCTTGCGGGTGTGTTCCCTTGCCTTTGTGTTGTCCTTTAAGTCGTACTTGCCGCCTCCTGTGACGGGATCTTGAGAGTTGAGAACCTCTAGGGTGTAACCGACCAAGTAGTAAATTCGGTTAACCTGTCGGATCTGCACGAGTAAAGGAAAAGCTCACTAGGTTGTAGGATCTGGCCAATGTATTATCCAGTTATCACTACCAACACTATATTCGCAATTCCCAACCTTCTCGGAGCTCGTACGGCCAATGTAGTTCCGGTTCTTGAGGGCAGGAAGGCACTTGCGTGATACTGTGCAAATTGAGGTCTGTATTGATATTTAAACCTATACCTGCCTGGGTTTCTACCTTCTATGTCTTTCATCTGCTAAATCCCTTACCAGGCTCGGCTGCATGTCCCTTCTTCCCTTGACCCATCATCCCAGCTGTATTATCTTCAGATCCACCGGATCCATGGCGTAATCATTATGGTTACCCTATTATGGGTACACTCATCAGGATCCAGGTCGCTTGGATCCACTTCACTTGAAAGTGTACACTCGTCGTGGACCTGAGCTCTCCACTCATCCAACATCATCTCGCAACCGTCTGTGATCTCCACTGTCCCACGAAAGCTCTAGATCCACTGCATCCATCATACCTATACCCTGGATCCAGGTCCCTTAAGGCGGGATCCTCCCTCCTTGGATCCTAACTCGAAAGCATGGGATCCGGGTCACCTCGTGGTGGATCTTGACTCCTCGTTAGCCGTGGCTACTAGATCCACCTTTAGAGGGCACCTACCATCCTTCCTTCATAGGATCCACACCCGATCCACTCTTGTATAGTATATCCCATATCCATTTAGGTGAATCCAAGTAAGGGTGGATCCGAGGTAAGTCTTGGTGGATCTTGCCTTCTCGTACATCGCTCATACCAGATCCATCGTCACTTCATACGGGGCGCTGCTCGTCATGGCTAATCCACCACCGGCAACTTGCATCCGTGTCAGCCAACCCAAATCCTTTCTAATCACTTGAAATTGTCATTGATTCGGGATAGTGACCCCGCGTCAGGCCCATTCTCTTATTTCTGAAAAAGCACTTTTACCACAGATAGGTGAAGTCAGCCCTGTTGCCGTTCGCAAGGCTAGTCAATGAACTTTGTCTCTTTGAGACTGATCGAAATGAGTCAAGTACTCGACGCCATGCGGAGACCCGAGACAGGCGAAGGGAG
>NW_003306825.1:0-3615 GCF_000142945.1 Phytophthora infestans T30-4
CGCCTGCAATCAGGGATATTGCAGAAGGGATGGGTTATTCTTCAGTTTCAACAGTATTTGATCTAGTGGATAAGCTGGTACGCAAAGGATACATTGAGAAGGGGACAGGTCCGCGGGAGATCACAATCCTTCACACTGAAAGTTTGGAGCAGCAGTCTGGCCTTTATGCCAAGTACACGGTTATTAAAAAGGAGAACGGTAAACTGGTGGACAACTGCTTCGTTATCCGTCTGGATCGGGACCCAGCGGCCAGATCAGCGCTTATGCATTACGCTCTGGCTTGCGATAACGAAGAGCTGGCGCTGGATATTCAGCGCTGGATTGCTCACCTGGCTAAATCTGAAGAAGTAAAGTGAACGCAGAAAGACCCCCATATCCTTGGCGGGGGCGGGGGTCAATCTTATGATATTATCTCACACAAAATTATACCACGTTGAGGGGATACACGTAGGGAAAAGTAGAAAAAATCCGCTTCAGCTCCCGTTCGATATTCTTCCGATCGATGAGAAAGCAACTCGCCGGGCGGTGGAAAATTACTTGGAAGAAGTTCGGCAGTACCGTCAAATTGGTTTTGTTCGTCGTCAGGCAGCATTGACACCTAGTTATGAGTCGAGATATAACGGTTCAACCAACATGATAAGTAAGCCAACCTAAATATAGCAACATGGAATGTTCATAAGGAGGCAGAGCTTAAACGGAAATCTGAATTGCTTGAATTGGCGATGAGTCGGCTTTCAAATATACAGAGGGAAGTGATTGAGCGTAGTTATTTGGATAACGAAGGGGAATTTGATTATATAAGTTGTGGAGAAATGGGAATTAGCGACAGACTGTTCCGGAAGATTAAAATTGATGCTATTTATACCTTGGCTTGTGCATTAGGACAAGAGTCATACTTTGAATAGACATTTCTCTAGTCTTTTTTACTATACAAATTTATAATGGAGTAAATTGATAATTTTGGAAATGGGGAGTTTGTATGGATTTGATTACACAAAATTTGCTCAATTCTTTTAAAAAAGAGCAGAGTTTTAATGATGACATTGACATTCCAGTTTTATTTGAGCATTTTGCCAATTTTTGTGTCGCTGCAACTGAATATGATGAAGAATTTGATATTGAAAGCATCAGTGTTGCAGGAGGTAATGATCTTCAATTAGATGGAGTGATTCTGATAGTAAATGGTGTGATGATTGGTTCTAAAGAAGAGGTAGATGAATTGGCTAAAATAAATAGATATATTGAAGCGGAGTTTATTTTTGTACAAGCTAAGTCAGGTAGTGAGTTTAAAGGTTTGGAAATATCGGACATGTTTTACGGGATAAGAGACTTATTTTCACCCGATCCAACTATGCCTAGAAACGATTTGCTGAAGGAAAAGGAAGAGTGTATTAGATATATCTATACTAAAAGTGAACTCTTTAAACATGGAAACCCCAATATAAAGATATATTATGTTACCACAGGGAAATGGACTGAAGATGAGAAGCTTGTGGCACGAATTAATACTGGTATCGAAACTTTAAATGATCTATCCATTTTCAATGAAGTTTTATTTACTCCAATTGATGCAAGACGACTGTAACAATTGTTCAGTAAAGCAAAAAATAATCTATCAAAAACATTTGTTTTTTCAAATAGAGTTACATTGCCTCAAATAGATCGTATTAGGGAATCATACTTAGGGTATGTATCGGCGAATGAATATATACAATTAATCTCCGATGAAAATGGAAATCTGATAAGGACACTTTTCACTGAGAATGTAAGAGACTTTCAAGGAGATATCCCGGTAAATAACGAAATTGATGTATATTCGATCGAGGTAATGAGTTCAACACAACAGAGTTCCGTGAGATGCTTGCGAGCTATGCAGTCAAGCCGAAACCAATATCCTCGAAGAATCCTCAAGCCAATGCAATTTGTGAACGAGTACATTTGGTACTAAACAACTGTATTCGCTGTTATCCGGAGGCAGACTGGCGTCAAGTTATTCAATACGCTGCATTCGCAGTACGTGCAAGTTTTCACACGATTCTGGATACAACACCTGCACATCTGGTCTTTGGGCAGGACTTGATTACACGACAACTTCATGAAACGAATTGGAGTTATCTCACTAAGCGCCGATTTGAAGCCATATTGAGAGACAACGGGCGCGAGAACACCAAGAGGCTGGAGCATTTCTATCACCCAGGAGATCAAGTAATGATTCGAGTAGCTGCAAAAGATCGCGGCAACAAACACCGTGAGGTGGCCAAAGGACCATACTCCATCGTGGAAGTGCACGGTAATGGCACCGTGACGCTGGATTATGGAGTGACGCAGGAGCGCGTCAACATTCGACGTCTCTTTCCATGTTGAGCGGCAACTGGCATGGGGGTGAATAACAAGAGGTTCGCTCCAGTTGTGGTATGACCAGTTGACGCATACGACGTGAGACAAATTTCTAGTTTTCCTTTCTCAGCTTGAAGTGTTGTTGTGGGCAGCCACACAGCATACATACTTAATATAACTTACTTCTTCTTTTGCCAAATAAGGCTCAGGTCCTCTGCAAGCCACGACCTACAGCTAACACCTTGCTGAGAGCCCCTCTGCGAGCCAAGGGTTGTCAGTGGGTTAGCAGGACTTGTCGCGGAAGATCCGCAGCACTGGGATGTAGTTGTGTAGAAGGCTTGGACACTAGCCGGTGAAATTGACAATGGCGAGTGGAGAGCACTGAAGTCTTGCAACACCGTGGGCCAAAGTATCCACTTTAACGAGCTCAGCTGACGTTTGAGCCACCAGCCACATACGTGCCATGGTAGCGCTGACAATAAGTGAACAGCAAGCTTGATGTACCGATTTCAGTTTATTCCTTCAACCATCGTACGTCGAGCTCAGATTGCTTCCCTTGATGCGACGTAGCTTTCGCAACTGTTGCCGACAGCACGTTGGCCTTGATAGTAGCGGGCATCCAGGCAGACGCCACGTGTAAATGTCGGAAACTGAAGAAGCGTATGACAAAACTGTGTACACGAAAAACCCACCAAATAGTCTCCGCCCTTCAAGTAGCTCAATCGCTTAAGGGCAACCTGCATTTCCTCATCCGATTCGGCAGCAGATATGGGGCACTATAACGCGACTAACGCAGCATTTCGGTCGACCATACGCTGAAGGTAATTAACGACGGCTTTTACTGTACTGCCGGCTACAGTGAAGCTCGCATTCTCACGGCCAGAATCAGACATTGGTCATCGCTATTATGATACAAAGGCAAAACAACACGACTGCATTAGCCATCAGCCTGCCACATACTGACACTCAAAGACGCGCTCACCTTTCCACTTTGCAAAGTCTTTGGTACACCGCTCTGAGCCGCACATTCTTAGGCATTAGTAGCCTCGTTGTGATAAAAGAAGTGCCGGTACATCAGCGCAATTAATTCAAAAAATTAATAATAAATATGCAAGAATTCGTTTAAATTCTGGCGAATTAAAATTAATTTTATTAACTTGTTTTGCTACATTAGGTGTTGTATCTAATATTAATCATAAAAAAATTAAATTAGGAAAAGCCGGACGTTCACGTTGGTTAAATAGAAGACCTTCTGTACGTGGTGTAGCAAAAAATCCT
>NW_003306826.1:0-3622 GCF_000142945.1 Phytophthora infestans T30-4
TGGATCCCGGGCCCTTAGACGTGGGTATCTGGCCGGAAGCGATGCCCTCGGGGAGTTCCCCTTAGCCTTGGGGTTCCTTGGCGTAGTATCTGGCCGCTTCCTGTGGCCGGGGATCTTGAGGAATTTGAGACCTTCTAAGGTTGTAAACCGGACAAAGTAGGTAAATTTCGGGTTACCCTGTTCGGATCTGCCCCAAGTAAAGGAAAAAGCTTCACTAGGTTGTAGGATCTGGCCAACGTATTATCCAGTTATCACTACCAACACTAAAATCCGCATTCCCAACCTTTCATGGAGCTCGTACGGCCCAATGTAGCTCCGGGTCCTTGAGGGCGGGAAGGCACTTGTGTGTTACTATGCAAATTGAGGACTGTATTGATACTTAAGCCTATACCCTGCCTGGATTTCTACCTTCCTATGTCTTTCATCTGCTAAATCCCTTACCAGGCTCGGCTGCATGTCCCCTTCTTCCCTTGACCCATCATCCCAGCTGTGTTATCTTCAGATCCACCGGATCCATGACGTAATCATCATGGTCACCCTATTATGGGTACACTCATCCGGATCCAGGTCGCTTGGATCCACCTCACTGTAATTGTACACTAACTCGCCGTGGATCCGAGCTCTCCAATCATCCAACATCATCTTGCAACTGTGGTGAAGTGCTTTCTCAGAAATAAGAGAATGGGCCTGACGCGGGGTCACTATCCCGAATCAGTGACAATTTCAAGTGATTAGAGAGGATTTGGGTTGTTGGGCACGGGTGCAAGTTGCCTGTGGTGGATTAGCCATGACGAGCGGCACCCCGTATGGAATGACGGTGGATCTGGTATGAGCGATGTACGGGAAGACAAGATCCACCAAGACTTATCTCGGATCCACCCTTACCTGGATTCACTTAGGTGGATATGGGATATACTATGTACCAGTGGATCGAGTGTGGATCCTATGAAGGAATGATGGTAGGTGCCATCCGAAGGTGGATCTAGTAGATACGGCTAACGAGAAGTCAGGATCCACCGCGAGGCACCCCGGATCCCATACCTCCGAGTTCGGGTCCAAGGAGGGAGGGATCCCGCATTAAAGGAACTGGAATCAGGGTACAGGGATGAGGGATGCAGTGGATCTCGAACCTTCGGTGGGACAATTGGAGATCACAGACGGTTTCCCAGATGATGTTGGATGATTGGACAGCTCAGATCCCACGGCGAGTGTACAATTACAGTGAGGTGGATCCAAGCGACCTGGATCCCGGATGAGTGTACCCATAATAGGGTGACCATGATGATTACGTCATGGATCCGGTGGATCTGAAGATAACACAGCTGGGATGATGGGTCAAGGGAAGAAGGAACATGCGGCCGAGCCTGGTAAGGGATTTGACAGGTAAAAGACATAGAAGGTAGAAATTCAGGCAGGTATTGGCTTAATTATCAATACAGACTTCTATTTGCACGATAACACGCAAGTGCCTTCCTGCCCTCAAGAACCGGAACTACATTGGCCGTACGAGCTCGGAGAAGGTTGGGAATTGCGAACCTAGTGTTAGTAGTGATAACTGGATAATACATTGGCCAGATCCTACAACCTAGTGAGCTTTTCCTATACACGTGCAGATCCAACAGGTTAGCCGAATTACTACTTGGTCGGTTACACCCTAGAAGATCTCAACTCTCAAGATCCCGTCACAGGAGGCGGCAAGTACGACGCAAAGGAGCTACAAAGGCAAGGGAACACACCCGCAAGGCAACCCTACGGCCAGATCCACGATCTAGGCCCCGGATCCATAAGCTCGAATATTCGCTTAGGATTCGGAACAACCCGCGGACGCAGAGTGAAGATTTTCCACTGCTGCTCCACCCCATCCCCACGTCTCGCCAAGACACTCAAGCTTCACCACTTGAACTCTTCGGAAGTTACCGAGAGGTGGCGCACTCTGACAGATAAGAAAGACATGACCAAGGACGACGCGTTCATTGTAGTATTTGTAGAATGGGGGCGGATGCTCGTATCACGAACTTACCGTGAGCTGCTCACGGAGGATCTACACATGCTTACCACGCGTCGGAGCGAGACGGTGGTACAGTGTCACCAACGCTTCCTCGAAATCACTCGCATGCTGAACAATATCCCGTTGAACGCGAGTCGACTGGGCGAACCGTCTATGGTTCGCTTCTTCAAGCGCGCCACGTCGAACGCATATAAGACAGCGTATAGGGCGAGTGGAATCTACCTCGACACGATGCGTAAAACTGTCGCTTATTTCGAGCGTCTCGAACAATCTGAGAGACATCAGAGCAAACAACATGGATCGTCGAAGAGCCGTGACGAGCCGCACAAATCAATCCAGCAGTCAAACACGACAAAACCTCAACCAAATGGTAACAAGAGTAGTGACAAGTGGTGCAAGCTGCACAAGACGAGTTCCCACAGTGACAGCGAGTGCTTCACGCAAAAGAAGAACTCGGTCGCTTCAAGCTGTTACAAGACCGAGAAACGTTCGACAAAGAAAGACGAGTGTACCAAAGTAGAGGACGCAGAATCGGACTACACCTACAGTGACGATGAGTGCAAGACCCTTACAAATTCATTGTCTATTAACCCCTCTAGTCCCGCGTATTCGGGCGGAATTTACCCTGTATTCTACAGGGTAAGAAAATGACTTGGGTTTATTATTTGCGGAGTTTTTCCAAGATCACAATCTCTGTCAGTTATCTACTCTGTGTAGTACAGGGTAAGAGTTAAATCGGTGGTTCTAACATATGGCACAATATCCTGTATCGCACAAATCGGCTACAGGGAAAATTTCTAAATATCAGCAAAAACCATCACTCACAAAGATTTTGCATTCATTCCATATTTGATTATTCATAGGATTGATTAGATCACTGCTGTCTGTACTACTTTACAAATATTCTCTGCAGAACGTCCTGCATTCGTAGCGCTCGCTGTGCTTCGTAAATTTCCCGACCCTACGCTGGAACCGTCATCGCAACAACTGTCACCTTCCAGCTCGTCGTCTATACGTTGCGCACCTGCTCTAGTAGGAGCACGCAGCCGAATAGCCTTGAGACCGGGAGGAATTGTCGCTCCTCCCCGCCATAGATCGTGCCATATCTGGCTGCAGGTAACCGGGTTTGTAGGTCCACTAGGATCATGTTGCCGCACCTTTTGGCATAGATACACCTTCCCTCTTCCAACGGCGTTATCGTCATCCACGCTCCGCATCCTCACTTTAGAGCACTCCACACAGTAAAACGTGGTTTCCCACGGGTTCTTGCCCGGACGCAGCAACAAGCACACTTTGCAGCCGTATTGACGGCGCTTCTGTGAGTAGGTCCCGTTCTTTCCGCGTGTTGTGCGAAATACGCTCACTTGTTTAGTCGTGTGCTGTGCTGGTAGCGTGTAGCGCGGAGCTGACGAGCGGGAAACCGGAGTGTCTGCCAATGCTTCAACTGACAAGTCTCCTGCAAAGTCAGCCGGTCCAATGTTGAGTAGTGCAGTCTGCATCAGCCGCTGAAACTCAGCATGTGTCGGGGGTGCTTTACCGGGAGCAAGATTGCCTTGAATACGTCGATAGATGATGTATGCGTTGGATAAGCGCCATGTCAACTAACCCAAGAAA
>NW_003306827.1:0-3623 GCF_000142945.1 Phytophthora infestans T30-4
CCGTTATTCTGTTGCTCTCTCAGAGCGTCGCTATTGGATCGTCGAGTCAAGTGTGTTGATGGGTCTCCATCCTGACGTCAACCCGCTGGTCACGCCGCTCTGCTTGCTGAGGTGTATGAGCTGTGGCTCGTTGTGCAAACGCGAGCGCAAACGCCGTAGTGATACCCTACGATACCTTGGTGGTCGCTGTCTACGACCGGCGTACTTGGCGGTCACTCAGAAGCTCTGCGATGAACCTGCTCCTCTTGTGGACGCTGAGAGTTATTTCGATCCGTCCGTCCCCCATTACTCTCCCGTTAGCCTTTCGTGGGTTCCATCCGGGAGAGACTGGGTTCAATGTGCTCACGATGTGGATCTAGCCAAGCCCTGGCGAGCTTGGTGGCTAACTGAATCGGCGGTTCACCCGTATAGCACATGCTTCCGCGCTCGGAGCGTGGACTTCTTGGTCCTCGCTCCGCGCGGTATGGACCCTCAGGCAGTTGACGACGCGATTGAAGAAGACTTCGATCTTTCCGAACAAGCGCCTTCTGCATACGCTCAGGGTGCTCCAACTCGGCTGAATCGTCAAGGTATCCACATCTTCGCTGGGTCTTCAATCGGTGAGCTCGGCTCGGATGACGAAAGTGCGTCTGATGACGACTCAGCGGACGACGGGTTGGGCTCTTTCAATCTCCGAGGCGCGTCTCCGAGTATGTCTCTGTTCGGCACTCCACTCCCAAGTGGAACGGATCCGCCTCAACCCACTACAGCCGAGTCGGGTTCTGAGGCACCGGTTCTTCTTCCACCTGCTTCGGCGTCAGTCTCTTTAGCTAGCTCCTCGATGATACTTCTTGCCACGGCTGCATGTTGCACTCCTTCAGCAGTTTCCCAAGGGCCGACGTCTGCTACGACGCCACGCCTCCAATCGTCGAGTCCGCTGAGCTCTTTCAGTTGTCTCCGTCGGGTTCAACTCACTTGGAGTCCGGATCGCCAACTTTTTAGTTTTCTTCTTTTGACTGGGCGTCCCGTAGGTATCGTTCAGGACTTCATTTCGTAATTATTCAGTAAATGTAGTTTCGACACAGTAGCATTCCATCTCAACTCGACCTGTGTCGTCCGCTGCGTTGGTGTAACTTTTGGTGCAATAGCTGTTAATCCTCATCTGCAACTTGCACCATTTGCAGACGGTTTTCACGCTTCTTCTGTCGTAGATAGTCAAACAGGAGACCTCCACATGACAAATTCGACAGTGGTTCCCAAGTAGGCTCATCGTAGCCGACCCACTTAACTTTAAACTTCCGTTGTAATCGTGACGTACTCGTGGATAATGGTAGCTCATCGTCGAGAATTGCTTCGACTTCATACTGGTTCGTACTTGTGTCTGGCTCCCAGCTGTCTTCAGGCAGTAATTCTTCGTCAAAGTCAAATCGCTGAGTCTCTTCGAGGTCGGCGATTAGCCTCGTCTTTGGTCTTCCGCCGAGTTCGGTGACTGCCTTCAGACGTGATACATGGACCACTGGGTAGAACCTATATCCACTCTTGTCGGGTAACTCCAATTCATAGGCGAATTCTTCTACCTTCTTCATCACCCTGAATGGCCCATGCCATCGGTGAGCTAACTTCTTGGTCAGGCCCGACTTGACTCGCTCCATAACCAACCAGACTTGATCTCCTTTTTTGAACAAGGATTTGATGGATTCATCGCCTGGTTCTGCAGCTCCATCTTCGTCATCTGCTGTGTTGGGGATGGATCTTTTCTCCTTCTTGCTCAACGCTTCGTTGTGCTCTCGAGCTCGTCGTGCTTTCTCTCGCACTTGGAACTCAGCTGCTAATCGAAGTGCCACTTCTCGTTGTCTGTTCGCTTCTCGGCGCCACTCGACTGCGTCCGCCGAGTTGACTGGGCGTCCCTGTCCACGTCGTATTGAGCTCGTCATAGCCTTGAGTGTAGACTTGGCGTTCCAGCCATGTACGAGATAGAAAGGGGTTTCTCGCCGAGTCGAGTCTCTTGAGTTGTTGATAGCGTGTACCATCTTCTCGGCGATGTCATCCCAGTCGGCTTGAAGTGGGTCTTCCACGTAGACCCGTATAGTCTGAACCATTGTCTTGACTGACCTCTCTTGTTGACCGTTGGCTTGTGGTCGGTAACTCAGCGTAGCTCTTGATCTCGACTGCATCATCTCGGAGAACTTTTGGAATACTTCACTCATAAACCTTGGATCTCGGTCGTGCCGTATGAGAGACGGAGCCCCGAACTGCCTGAAGATGCATTCCTCAAATACCTTGGCCACTTCGAGTGCCCCGGTGTCATTCATAGCCTTAGCGATAACGAACCCCATGAAGTGGTCCTGGAACAGCAGTAGTGCAGTGTTGCCCCGCTGAGTTCGAGGAAGGGGAATCACGAAATCCATTGACACGACTTGGAATGGATGGTCTGACACCACATTTCCCGGCGAGTAACCTCTCAACTGCGGCTTGCTCTTACTGGTATTGGGGTCCTCGCAGGCCCTAACATGTTTCACCACGTCGGCGTAAAGACCAATCCAGTAGTAGTCGGCCTTGACTCGGTGATAAGCTCTGCCGATGCCTTGATGCCCTCCTTCGATCGAGTTGTGACCGTTATGAAGTATTTCGCCGACCATAGTTGACGGAATCACCAATCTTAATGAGAGGTTCTGTTGGAAGATGATGCACATGCGCGGGATCACGCTGGACGAGGGAACGACGAGCAGCTGCTACTGCCGGAGGTTTGTGGCTGGAGTGTGGTACGTATGGAGTGGGAACGTGAGGCTGTGAGACCTCCACGTGGAAGGCAGTAAGGATAGGAAGAATAGGAAGAGTAAGACCGAATCCCACTCTCCTTTTTGCGCTGGAATCCACGACTGCGTTGCACACGAAGGCGCCGATCCGAGGGTCGAGCACTTCGAACAGGTTTTGAGCCCGATGAACGATGCCATAGATGAGGTCGCTCGCGACGACGCACCAGCGTCAACGCCAGCACCCGCTACCGGTCGCGAAAGGATCGGTATGGCCGAAGACATAGAAGAGAAGAGCACCACCGTCACTCACGAAAGGGGTGACGGTATCAATACCAACGGCCAAGGCCAAGCCGTCGGTAATGACCAAGCATCAGAGATGCTGGAGATCATGCGTGGTCTCGCTGGGAGACTCAAGAAGCTCGAAGAGTCCCAGACGAAGATCGAAAGAAGGTTGAGTGACGGAGAGAAGCGCGCGCGCACCGCCGACCCACTCATGACGCCGCCGATGAACTCGAGTACAAGGTACCAAGGTCGTTCAAAGCCAACCATTGGTTAAATGACATTGCATTTCTATAGGTAACTAACAGTTTGTATTAAACCCAAACTTAATCTACCTATAAATATACTCAGTTTACAATCTACCTTATTTGGGTCACTTCCCTCTCTTTAATTAAAGAGGGGACCTGTGAACTGCCGTTCACTGAGAGTTTGTATACTCTCGGAAGATAACTTCCTCTTGCGCAAGGTGCTGTGTGACCCCGTCACACTTGGTAGCACTTGTAGTCAATCCACGCCATCGCGGGTAGACTACCTGAACCTCCGAAGTTCGTTGCCATGGATAGGAACGACTTCTCCCATTTGAACGACTCTCAGTTCGAGTCGGTTCGG
>NW_003306828.1:0-3628 GCF_000142945.1 Phytophthora infestans T30-4
AGCGTCAGGTGCCGAGAAGTGTCTGACTTTTGCAGATCTGCTAGCGGGGCCAGCCAGAAATTGGTATCGGCAGCTGGGCAGATCCACCAGGAACAAGTGGCCAGATTTGCTGCGCAGCTTCCAGACCAAGTACTCTGGATTGGGAGTGTCGGTGGCACGACAATACTACCATGCTTGCCGCAGATCGGATGAATCCCCGCTAGAATACCTAAATCGACTAAATGTGGCCGGTCTACGGGCCAAGTTGAAGATCAAGGATGGGGGATCCAAGGTACTACGGGAACATGTGGATCATTTCATCGAGACGTTGGGAGATGTGGATCTGGCCGACAGGCTGACCCTGTTACGCCTTCCAGACGCAGATGAACTCGAAACACCGCCAGAAGAAGGCGGCGGTCGGATCCGGCAAGTATCGCCAAAAGGCTCCGACGCCCACGGCTCCAGCTCGACGTGTCCACCAAGTCACGGCGCCCGACTCAGGACTGAATCAGGATCCGACGGTTCGGACTCCGACCCTCAAGATTACCGTCGAGTCTGTCTCACTGCGTCCCACGATCGAACGGCGAAGACCGGAGACAACTCGCGATCGGGGGATACCGTACCCGGGGACCGTGGGATGTACAGATCCCGAGATCTCATGGACGGGACAGCCCAGGTCAGGTGTTCGCAGTGCGGAGCCCGGAAGCACACTGAATCTGGATGCTGGAAACATCTGGTCTGTGAGAAGTGTGGCAAGATAGGTCATCCCGGAGATCATTGCTTCTACGTGTGTCGCGGTGTGGGAGATTCACGACGTCGGCAAGTGTCCGATGGAAGATTCTTACAACCAGATCCGCCATGGTTTTGATCCAGCCAAGCACAGAGGGATGTTGCCGAGAAGTGACCGAGAAAATGTTAAACTAGGACGCTCGCCGGGTTTGAATCCGGTACGAGCCGAGCGTTCTAGGTACTGCATTTATGCATTTGTGAGCAAGACATCGCTAGATCCAGGTAGCAGGACCCTAGATCCAGTCGATAATACACGTGATCTACATGAAGTGTCAGTTGCCAAGGTCTCTAGTTTGCGCCAAGTGGATGAGTTTGCCAGATCCGAAGTCTCTTCAACCCTGGATCTACAAAGGGGAGAGGCACGTGGTTATTGGGAGAAGCGCCAACATGGTCGATGGTTTGAACCTACCAAGGGTGAGGTCACTGCAGATCCACCTAAGGTCTGTCAGGTCACTGGATCCCGTGGATCTGAGGATGTTGGATCCATGGATCTGCTAACCGGGGAGTCCCGTGGATACTGGAAGTACCATGCCCCAGGAAAGTGGTTCAGACAAGCCAAGGTAGGGGGCAAGATCAACAATGAAAAAGCAATCCTACTCCTAGATAGTGGTGTCGAGGTGTCTATACTAGATACCGCCTTTGCTCGTAAGGTTGGGTGCCAAGTGGATGGGAGTCGGATCCAAGACTGTGTTGGGATTGGTGAAGGCGTTCACCGTACGAATGGGAGAACGCGGATGAAGATCACGCTGGCAGGTTGTTTGGTGTATTGGTTTGACATTTGGGTTGGAGATCTCGCTGGTCAAGACGCCATCCTCGGGATGGATTTCATGGTACCGGCCGGAGTGAGGTTGAATCTAGCGGATGGGACACTTTGTTTCCCTGACGAGATGCGGATCCAGCTCAGCGGACGGCGGCCGTTGTATGGGGCGAAGATGAGGATCATAAGGGCGGATAAGACAGCCTGGATCGAGCCCGGGGAAACCTGGGAGCTGCCAGATAGGTTAAAGTGGGTGGAACATGAGAAACTGTGGGTCACTCGGGGCGAGAAATGGGTGCCTACCGTAAGGGGCCAGGTCGATCACAATACCTCCAGGTCACGAACGTCAGCGATAAGAGACTATTACTGGACCATTATGAGGAGATCGGGCGATGGTTAGCGAAGGACGGTATCCCTAGGCGACCTGGGGATCCCGCCGCTACAAAGAATGGCAGAATCTGGCGTACGAGGCGACTACCGAGATCGAATCCCTCGGAGAGGTGGAGCTCCCGGCGGAGCCAACTGGCCCCTTGGTGGATCGGCCTTCATATTCAACTCCGCGAAAAATCCTGCAGAGGGATCGACGGGCTGAGATCCAAGCAATGGAAGTTGGATCCAGGACAGGGGACGATCCCCAGAGTCGGCCCTTAGATAACGCAGGGTCGGTGGATGAAGGATTGCAGAGGGCTAAAGCCGAGCAGCCGGATCCCGCTGATTCACAAGTGGATCCAAGCTTTCCATTGGATAAAGTGCCTGGATCCCTATCGAGAGTGGCAACACTAGTCAAACCCGAACTGTCGGGCTTAAACTCGTTAGAGGACCAACTGGATCCAACTGGTGGTTTCCCTGATACCGGGGTACCTGAACCCCCGAAGATAGAAGGACTGCCAGGCGAGAGAGGGCCGCGGTGTTTGGATCCAATGGTGGATCCTACGAAGACGGAAGATGAGCAAGTCTGTTACCGTGAAGGCGGGGATCTACACGCCGAGGGTCTGGGAGAAGGAATGGCGGTGATCCCGGAGGTACCACTGACCACAGAAGAAGTCACGATTGATGATATCCAAGTGGATCCGGGGGCGAATGAACCGGCTGAAGTGGATCGTCTGCGTCAGAAAATCTGGGAAAGCCGACATCTGCTGATCGGTAAGGGTAATGCGTTACCGCCCGCTGCCCGCGGAGTCAAATGTGACATCGATGTCGGAGACGCGAAACCGATCGCTCAGAGGGTGCGGAAGGTGGCACCTCAGTTCCGGGAAAAACTATCGGACCTGATTAAGGGCCTGCTGCAAGCCAAGATCATCAGTTTCTCGACGTCCCCGTGGGCATCCCCAGTGGTAATCATCATCAAGAAGAACGGGGTGAATATACGTCTGTGCATTGATTACCGGCTGGCTAAGGGTCTGACTCGATTGATGGTGTATCCGATGCCCCTAATCAACGAGCTGTTGGAAGGTCTGGATAAAGTACTCTGGTACTGTTCTCTAGACATGGCCAGTGGTTTCTGGGTGGTTACTATGACGGATCGAGCTCGCGCAATATCCGCATTCATCACACCGTTTGGCCTGTTCGAGTGGACCCGGATGCCGTTTGGATTGAAGAACGCACCCCAGATCTACCAACGCCTGATCGATAACGCCCTCTATGGATTCACCCGAATACCGGATCCCGAAAAGGGTGGATCCGGGGAAGATCATACGGAAGTGGATCCATTCGAAGCGGGGGAGCCAGAGGATCCTGGGACCCCGTCTGTGTTAGGACGCAGATCTTACATCGACGACATTCTAATCCCGGCGGAATCGTGGGATCAGTTGTGCGAAAGCGTGACATCCCTACTGGAGGCGTGTACTAAGTGGAATCTCTCTATCAGTGTGGTAAAGATCTATTGGGGGATGCGCAAGGTGGATTACTTAGGCCATCGAGTTTCCAAGGAGGGATTGGAGGCGAATCCTAAGGACCTGTCTTCGTTAGCCGATTTGTCCTTCCCACAGTCGTTACGGGCAATGCAATCCTTCTTGGGCAGTTTGAACTACTACAGTCGGTTCATCGAGGATTACGCCCTGTTTGCCGCGGTATTGTATGAATTGAGAGAGGTAGATTTTGCTG
>NW_003306829.1:0-3630 GCF_000142945.1 Phytophthora infestans T30-4
TTGGACAAAGCAAGCGGTCCAGACGCGCCTGGGTTTCTGAGATTCTCCAAGAAGCCCCAAAGGATCCCGGTGTATCTTTTGGTGGACCGAAGTAAGCGGGACGTGGTCAACCAAACACCCACCGACCCAACTTCCCACCGGATCGAGGCGTACGGCACGAGATTGATCTCGTGCCCGGCACAAAGTATTGTGTCACGAGGCAATGGCCTCTCCCGCGCGAACAGTGCGAGGTCATTGATGCTTTCTTCGCCGCGAAAGCGAAGGCAGGCATGGTGCGGGAGTCGAAATCCCCGCACTCGATGCCGACTTTCTGCGTTCGTAAGCCTTACGGAAAGTGGCGTCTGGCTCACGCTTATAACAAGCTGAACAACACAACGGTGCCGGCCCAAACACCGATCCCACGAAGGGATGTGTTGTTGAGCAACATGGCCGGGAGCGTACTGTACAGTGCGCTGGATTTGGTAGACGGATACTACCAAATCCTGATGCGAGAGAGCGACATCCCGCTCACCGCGGTAAGCACTCCAAGCGGCATGCTTTGGGAGTGGCTCGTCATGCCGCAGGGCTTGTCTAACGCCCCGGCGACGTTCAATCGCCTGGTGACGCAATTGTTCCGCCCTTTGCGTACCTTCGTACAGACGTACTTCGACGACATATTCGTCCATAGCCGTGCCGAGGGAGGCAAGACGGCTATGGAGGTGCATCTAGGTCACCTCCGTCGAGTGTTGGACGTAATGCGAGCGAACAAGCTCTACGCCAACATCGACAAGTGCGTTTTCGCGTCACCAGAGATTAAAGTTCTCGGTTGCTTCGTAAGCAACGTGGGCGTTCGGGCTGACCCCAGACAAGGTCAAGGCCATAGCAGCATGGCCGACGCCCCGATCCCAGAAGGATCTTCGAAAGTGGTTGGGCTTGGCCAACTACCTTTACAAGTACAGCGCAGGGTACGCGGGCTTCGCTAAGCCCTTGTCGAGTCTCCTTCAGAAGGACGTCGACTGGCGCTGGGAGCAAGAGCACCAGGACGCTTTTGACAGCATCAAGGCCAGTCTCCAAGAGGCCCCTGTCCTGGCCCTGCCGGAGGAGACGAAGACGTTTAGCGTCGTCTGCGATGCCTCCGATTACGCCATCGGGTGTGCATTGCTGCAGGCCGACACGGCCGGACATGAACGAGCCATCTCGTTCCAGTCCAGGCAGCTCAAAGCCGCCGAACGGAACTACCCTGTCCACGACAAGGAGCTCCTGGCAATGAAATATGCCCTTGTGAAGTTTCGTGTTCACCTTCTGGGCTCCCGGCCCTTCGTGATCTACACAGACCACACGTCCTTGAGGACGGAAACTAACTCGCCTCACCACTTTAAAAGGATGGCGAGGTGGCTGTCCTTCTTCACGGAGTACAACTTCCGCGTCGAATACAAGCCGGGCAAGCTCAACGTGCTTGCGGACGCCCTCTCTCGGCGTCCCGACTATGAGTTGGCCCACATCACGCGGGTGACAACGGATCTATATGATCGGATACGCACGGCGTATCGGGACGATGAGGCTGTCGCGCCTATCGTCAAGTTCCTTAAGGCCGGAACGAGCGCGAAGTCCGACTGGCTCTCGTCGCGACAGCGCTCACGGCTCCGCCGATATGAGTTGAAGGAGGGCCTCCTCTATTATCGGGTGGAGCCCACTGATCCTCCACGGGTGGTCGTACCCAACGACGAGGATCTGAAGTTCGACATCCTCGCGGAGGCGCATGACGCGCACTCCAGCGGCCACTTGGGCCGCGAGAAGACCTTTCTGTCAGTCTCTCAGTCCTTCTGGTGGACCCACATGTACAAGTGGGTCGCCCGGTACGTCAAGACATGTGAAACATGTCAGCGGGTCAAACCCGCAGGGCACTCTTCGGCTCCACTACAGAGCCTGCCCGTACCGGCTGACTGTTGGAAGTCGATGAGTCTTGACTTCATCTTTGGGCTTCCCGCCGACGGACACGGTAACACCGGAATTTTGGTGTTCGTGTGTCGGCTGAGCAAGATGTACCATCTTGCTCCAGTTCCCGTCACTGTTACGGGCGAACAAACCGCAAGGCTGTTCGTCGATGGCGTGTTCCGCTATCACGGTCTCCCAGAGACGATTGTCTTAGGGACCGAGACCCACGGTTCACTGCTGCGTTTTGGAAAACGCTGTTCCCTTTACTGGGAACTCGTCTGCAGATGTCCAATGCGGACCATCCGCAGACAGACGGCCAAACAGAGCGCGTCAATCGAGTGCTCGAGGACACTCTGCGCAGTGTGTGCGCGGCAGCACCACGTACGTGGTTCGACGCAGCTTCCAGTTGTTGAGTTTGCGCTCAACAACGCGGTGCACGCGTCCACGGGGTTCACGCCGTTCTACTTGAACGGCTTCCGCCACCCCAGAGTGCCTCTCACGCTTCGAGGAAACACTGACTCCTCTATTCTAAGTGGGGGAGAGGCTCGGAAAGCCCTTTCCTCCCAGGTCTCGGATGTGAGGCCAGTTTCGCTGCGGAAACAGGTGGAATCCTTTATGGATACCAAGCTGAACATTGTCAGCAGGGTCCGCGATGCCATGGCAGCGGCCCAAGATAAACAAAAGGAGTACTCGGACAAACAAGGAAGAGGAAACTTAAGTATATTTGAGATTGGTGACTTAGTGTTACTAGACACGAGGAACCTACCTCTAGACACGGTTAGCTCTGTCGGCAGCAACAAGCTGAAGCACCGCTTCATCGGACCTTTTGCAGTCCTGGCCAGACATGGTGCGTCGTACACCATCGACCTTCCAAAGTCAATGACGACGCACCCGACGTTCTATGTCGGACGTCTTAAGCGGTACTTTGACCCGCAGGGGTTGCTGACTCGCAGACCCCCCTTGACCCAGCTCCTCGAAGCGAGGGCCGGTCACAGTCGTCGACGAGGGCGTCGGAGCAGGCACCCAAGCCTCGGTCGGGACGGCAAGGCTGCGGTCAAGACCGTACGCCGGAGGGGCTCCATACGAACGGACCCCCGGCGCCATACGCCGAGTACGCTGAGTACGCCGGGTACGCACCATACGCGTACGTCTGGGAGTGTGCCGCAGGCGGCTCCGGACGTGGCAACAAAGCCTCGATCCGTCGGATCATGCGAAAGGCCTCGTCCAGATCGGACGAAGAGACCCGGCGGTCCACCCGCAGGTGCAGGCTC
Organism: Phytophthora infestans T30-4; assembly: GCF_000142945.1. Classification (NCBI taxonomy): domain Eukaryota; phylum Oomycota; class Peronosporomycetes; order Peronosporales; family Peronosporaceae; genus Phytophthora; species Phytophthora infestans. The sequence goes on from NW_003306829.1 coordinate 3,186, forward strand.
GCGACCTCTCGCTCCACCAGGTCCAGGCGACCCGCAAGACGAGCGAGCTCGCCCTGATTCCCGGCCTGGGCGGCAGCATTACCGCCAGTCCCAAGGCCAAGTGCAATCTCAAGCACGAGGAGACGTTGACGGAGGCGGTCAACCTCAGGGTCCCGTGTCGGACCCGCAGTCGGAGCACTCGAACGAGAGTGGCTCTCGGGAGGCGCCGAGTACTCGTACTCGTACGAGGGCACCTCCGCCCCTGCTTGACCGGAATGGAGAAGTCCACTTCCACGTGGAGCGGATCCTCCAGGAGCAACGGTGTCGCGGGAAGCGACAGCTCCTCGTGAAGTGGAGGGGTTATGCCCACTCCGAGAACTCGTGGGAGCCGATTGAACGGCTCCTGATTGACTGCCCGAAGGCTGTCGCAATCTGGGAACAGAAGCGGCGGCAGCTTCATAAGTAG
>NW_003306830.1:0-3634 GCF_000142945.1 Phytophthora infestans T30-4
TCTTGGATTCCAGCTCGATTTGCGTTCGCTTGGCATCCGATACAGGGCGGTGGCTGCCTTGTCACGCTGAAGCTCGGTATCTTGTGTAATGTTATCTTGGATCTCGTCGCGGGCTTGAGTCATGCGTACGAATTCCTCAAGCGCGTAGTCACGCCCAGCTGATAACTTCTCGATCGACTCTTTGGCGTCCTTCAGCTCCTCGGAAATACGAGCCAGAGCCACGTTGGGTCACGAGGGAGGTGGATTCGGTTCGGGGGGCCCTCCGCGCGCTGAACCTATTGCGGATCCGCCATGGGCGGACCCCACATAATCGTTCGTAACCACCTCTTTCTGAGTCAGGCGCAACTCGTCGCGGAGCCGATCCAAGCTCTCGTCAGCAGCCGCGTTAGCAGCTTGGGGAATCTTCCAGATCCCGCGCTCGAGACCGTGGATCCGCGTTTGGAGCTGGTGGATCTCGGATCCGGCGAGCGCCATCTCCCGAAGGAGATGGTCGTTGTCGTCTCGCAAGCCATCCCGTTGACGGGAGGCGCGATCCAGTCGTCCAGTCAAGTTGCGGATCTCTACTGCTTGGTCGGCCAACAGGAGTCGCAGATCCTGCGAGCGAGAAGCCGCGCGGTGTTCCCATCCTTGTATCTCCATGGCCTGATCGTGGACCTAAGCCTGCAAAGTCAGGAGTCAGGTGGCGTAGGAGGACGTGGATTACGACTTGTATGCCTGCTCAGCCGCCGCCTCGGCGCGTTGAGCTTGGTCCCGAGCATCTTGAGCCGTCTGGAGCTCCGCCGTCAAGGTTCGGCGTTAGCCCAAGCTAACGCCCGCAAATCCGTAGGCGACATAGAGGGGCTGACTGGAGGAGTAGTAGATGGGGCCTTGCCCGGCGATTTGCTCGTGCGCTTTGCGGGAGACATGAGTCAGGCGAAGGAGGAAGCTGTTGGAGAAGCAGTGACGTTGGGAGTGTACGTCGTGAGCGCTGTTGTGCAGCGCCGACCACGTACAGGAGGCGATATTGGTGAAGTGCTTTCTCAGAAATAAGAGAGTGGATTTGAGAAGGAGTCACTATCCCAGATTAGTGACAACACCAAGTATACCGGGGATTGCACGGCATGGATCCACGCTGCTTGAAGTGGGTTGACCAAGATAAAGTGGCGTCCTGTAGGAGTTGACGATGGATCTGGTATGGATAACGTATGGGAAGGCCGGATCCACCAAGGGGAGACTCGGATCCACCCTCATTTAAGTTCACTTAGGGGATATGGGGTATACCATGTACAGGTGTATCCAGTGGGGATCCTATGAAGGAAGCATGGTAGGAGTCATCGGAAGGTGGATCTGATATCAACGACTAACGAGAAGGCAAGATCCACCACGATATGTCTCAGATCCCACACTTCCGAGTCCGGCTCCAAGGGGGTGAGGATCCCACACGGAGTGACCTGGATCCAGGATAAGGGGATGGTGGATGCAATGGAACTCGAACTTTCGTGGGACGATGGAGATCACAGATGGTGGCAAGACGATGTGAAAAGCTTGGAGAGCTCAGATCTATGATGAGCGTATGCTTGTAGTGAGGTGGATTAAGGTGGCCTGGATCCGGACAAGTGTACCCATGATGTGACGACCATAATGATTACGCCATGGATCCGATGGATTTGAAGATAATACAGCTGGGATGATGGGTCAAGGAGAGAAAGGACATGCAGCCGAGCCTGGTAAGCGATTTAGCAGGTAAAAGACATAGAAGGTAGAAATCCTGGCAGGTATAGGCTTAAGTATCAATACAGAACTCAATTTGCACAGTATCACGCAAGTACCTTCCTGCCCTCAAGAATCGGAGCTACATTGACCGTACGAGCTCGGAGAAGGTTGGGAATTGCGAATCTAGCGTTGGTAGTGATAACTGGATAATACATTGGCCAGATCCTACAACCTAGAGAGCTTTTCCTTTATACGTGCAGATCCGACAGGTTGACCGAATTTACTACTTGGCCGGGTATACCCAAGAAGATCTCAACGCTCAAGATCCCGTCACAGGAGGCGGCAAGTACAACGCAAAGGAAACGCAAAGGCATGGGACACACCCGCAAGGCAACCCTACGGCCAGATCCACGATCTAGGCCCCGGATCCATAAGCTCGAATATTCGCTTAGGATTTAGAACCAACCACGGACGCAGAGTGAAGCTTTTACCACTGCTGCTCCACCCCATCCCCACGTGTCGCCACGACACTCAAGCTTCACCACTTGAGCTCTTCGGAAGTTACCGAGAGAGCAAGATCCCGTTCTACCGACGGGTTCACAAGGTGAGGAAAGTTCAGCAGATCACGAATCATCGGGGGGCCCCCTCCGTTAGTCGGTGTCTGGGCGCTGTTGGTAAGTTGGATCCAGCAATCTCGCAGATTTTGCTGATCCCACTACGCCACATTGGCGCCGTTGGCATCAACGCTGGAAAGCAGCCTGTGAGTCGACCGATGATTCAAGATGAAGATCCGTCCACGATTCCACTGCCGCCGACACCCCAACGACTCGTTCGTATTCCTCCGACCAAGCGTGGAGCTGAGCGCGGTGCCTTTGGCACTACCGAAGCTTCACCGTACTTTCAAGACTCGCACATGGGTACGCCACGTTCGGAGAGCCGTATGCAACGCATTTACGCGGGTAACGAGGGTTCGTTCGGTCGCGTAGGCGGTGCGAGTTTCCAAAGGTGGTGCCGGACGTCGTCAAGTCGACAGCGATGGTTCGTCAAGTGACGATGAGATTTTGGTGCGTACATTCGACGAGGAACATCCTCAAGTCGAGTTGATTCGTCAGATGAATGGGCTGGCGACGCTGAACGACGTGGACCCGACACCGGAGGGATTGAAATGGCATCGCACCGACCGTCGGATCGGTATCACTCCGTTCTCAGGCTCTCGCAACAAGAGCGAGAACTGTATGCAGTGGCTCCGTGGGTTCGTCTACGAAATGACTGGAACCCACACGGATGCCGGACAAATGGTGCATTTTAATTGAGCTTAGTCTCCGGGACGGAGCCGTTCATTGGTTCCATCAACTTCCGAAGAAGACGAAGCGCAAGTGGAAGCTGTTGAGCGACGCGTTCATCCACTAATACTGCTCGCAGTTCACGCAGACGGCACTGTCACGTTACTACTCTGCAAAGCGGGAACGTAACGAACATCTGTGCGACTACATAAACAGGCTGAATGCCGTGACGTCGGATGAAACCTGTTGAGTGCACTGTAAAAACTCCATCAGTTATAGTTTTCCCGCTGCGGGCTGCAATCATGAAGGCGTCGTCTATTCGCTCTACGCCGCATTCATACTTGCACAGGAACCGAATACCGCTCACGCGGTCGCTTAGATTGTCGTCGCTTAGGCCCATCATCCTGTTAAGAAAGAGAGGATGGATGTCGTACATACACTCAGCAATCACATACTGCCCCTCCTTCGTCGCTTGCTCGAGTGCCTTTTTGATATCCCAGACATGATAACTACTGCAGAAACACTCACCCAGCAAAAGTTTCACGACATCAATGTGTCCACCAGAAATTGCACGAGTCAAAGCCGTACAATCCTTCCACAACCTCTCTGGCAACCAAGGAAATTCGTCACCGTAGTCAGTCTCGTTGACTCTGGGGAAG
>NW_003306831.1:0-3634 GCF_000142945.1 Phytophthora infestans T30-4
TGGGGGGTTTACAAATGCCCGAAGATACCCACCAAGAGACACCCTGAAAGCGCGTGGGGCAAGTTCGACGTTCAGCTTTTCCAAAACTGGTGGCCCGATTTCACGCGCTGGGATGAGCGGAGTTGATGTGCATTGCTCAACCTCCGCTCTCAAACGTTTCTCCATCCAGACATCTTTCAAAGTCCCAAAAGTACTATAAGGGTCCTATTCTAAGGTCTGTTTGACACTAGCGCTTGTAACACGCGGTCCACCACACACAAGGAGGCCTGTCGCCTCGACCGGCGTCCCCCCAAATGAAGCGCCTGGACTAGTACAAGGCGGCGCACAAAGCAGCTCACGCCAGCTCACGGACGAAGACTCTCAACACAGCAGCGCCATCACCGTCTACAAGCGCGCCAAAAGCGCCGCCCGCAACGCTTCCCACGTACACAAGCAGCTTGATGATTGGGTGATTGTATCGGGCGTTCAGAAGCGGCGCCAGCGCTCTTGCAAGGTGTGCTCCCTCTATCGAGGTGAGCAGAAGAAAAGCTACCAGACTACTTACTACTGTGAAGCCTGCTCGCTGGGTGATGCAAAGTGCTTCCTCTGTCCCAAGGCGCGCAGAGGCACGGATACAACGTGTTTTCAAGTGTGGCACGACGACTTCGAATGTGGCGCGTCAATTCCGAGTCACCTAGGTAAGCGTGTCGTTCTGCGCCGTGCCCCCAAGGCCGCCGGAGTGCGAAAGAAGACACGTCGAGAAATCTTGTCTGAGGAGAAAGAAGAGAGCTAGTGAGCCTCCCGTACGGTTTTTAGCAATGCTACTAATGCATTTTGTTGAGTTTCATATGATTGCTGTGCTGTGTAGCTCCGTTTATAACTGTGTTTGTGGATTGTGATCCCGATCACATGATCGGCTAAGTTGTATCTGTGTACTTGTTAGTCAGCGATGCTGAAGTACGTCGTCAGTGTTACGACGTAAAAATCGGAAACCTCTGTATAACTTACGACTTCCTCGTCATTGAGATGAATTACGCGTCTGACTGCATCCTGGGTATGCCGTGGCTAACGCGCTCTATCAACCAGAGATTGACTGGTTGGCCCGGTCGGTCAAGCGCCGCAGTGATTATGATGTGAGCGAGGTGTTCACGCACCTCCTATTCGCCCAGAAGGATTTACCTCACGTCACCGTCGTGGACCGGTCATCCACGACGCACGTTGTGCACAGAGTGAGCGATGTCCCTCTCTGCACGGCTTGCGCAGTGCTATTAACTGAAGAGTCCCCGCGGCGACGCGGGGATGAAGACCAACTGGCGGTCGAGCAGGGGCTCCCGCAGATGTACGAGACGGCGGTCGAGCAGGGGCTCCCGCAGATGTACGAGACGGCGGTCGAGCAGGGGCTCCCGATAGAGGGGGTGACATCTCGTCTAGCGAGAGCGACTCGCCATCCTCAAGCTCGCACTCGAGGCGGCAAAAGAGGAAGTCGAAGCGGCGTCGGCTGAAACCTCGCTGAGAGCCCGTACCAAGTGACAGCTCACCGACGGCGTCAGTCTGCGTGTTTGAGTATGTAAAAGGTACCTCCGGTCGCCGACGAACACTCGAGCTTGCAAACCCCCCTCGAGAGTCGGTGTCGATCACTCGACTTCCAGGTCTCTCCTGGACGAACTTCCTTCGCGGCCTCAAGGACGATGAAATCGAACAGGTCTGCCTGATCACCGACGCCGATTCGGCGTCGCTCGAAGTGATGCAGTCAGTGACGACGACGCTCCCTCGCGCCCAAAAAGCGCCGAGCCGAAGTCAGCCCGCGAGGAGTGCTTCACAGCGCATTTTGGGAAGCGCTACGCGATTCGGGCATCCAGTCTACGAGTCCGCCCGCGAATATGAAGATTTTATTCCGGATAAGGATCCCAGCTGAGCTACCAGCTGACCGAGAAATTCGCCACGAGATCGATCTCGTGCCATGCTCGAAGTATTGTGTGACGCGGCAGTGGCCGCTCCCACGAGATCAGGTCCAAGCTATCGATGACTTGTTCGAGAGCCACCGCAAGGCGGGTCATGTGCGTGAGAGCACATCGCCGCACTCCGGTCCGACCTTCTGTGTGAAGAAAGCCACGGGTGGGTGGCGCATCGTCCATGCCTTCAACAAGCTGAGCGACGCTACCATTCCTGCCCAGACGCCGATTTCTCGGAAGGACATGGTGCTCGACGCAATGTCGGGTAGTGAGATCTTTAGCGCCATCGACTTGACCGATGGGTTCTACCAAACCCTCATGAGGCTGAGCGACATACCGCTCACAGCGGTAAGCACTCCCAGTGGTATGCTCTAGGAGTGGCTTGCTATGCCACAAGGCTTGAAGAATGCCCCCGCCACGTTCAATCGCATGGTATCCCATGTGCTGCGCTCGCTCCGCGATTTCGCTCCGAGTTACTTCGACGACATCTTCGTACACAGTCGCGCTGAGGGGAGCATCACCGCGCTTGAAGTCCACTTGGAGCATCTGAGGCAAGTCCTCCAAGTGCTGCGCGAAAACAAGCGGTATGCCAACTTGAAGAAGTGCATATTCTGTGCGCCGGAGATTATGGTGCTTGGCTGCTTTGTGAGCAAGAACGGCGTCCGCGCCGACCCCGAAAAAGTGTCGTCGATATGTGCGTGACCTACGCCACATAATCCCTCTGAATTGTGTCAGTGGCTGGGTCTCGCAAATTATCCCACAAGTACACGAATAATTACGCCGGATTGTTCCAGCCGCTTTCTTCGTTGTAGAAGAAAGATGTGTCGTGGTCGTGGACTTCCGCACCACAAGCCGCCTTCGACTCGGTAAAGAAGAGTCTCGAAATCCTCACGCTCCCGGATGACACGATGCCTTTTCACGGTGGCTGCGACGCGAGCGTTTTCGCCATCAGCTGTGCGCTGATGCAATTTGATGAGGAAGGTCGAGAGCGTGTCGTAAGCTACCAGTCCAGACATATGAAGCCGGTGGAGCGCAACTACCCTGTTCACGACAAGGAGCTCCTTGCGATGCGCTATGCTCTGATCAAGTTCAGAGTGTACTTGTTGGGTGAGGATACCTTCGCGGTGTACTTCGACCATGCATTGACGAGGACAGCGATAAAGAGTCATCATCACTCTCAGCGGATGGCCCGCTGACTTTCATGCTTCTCTGAGTACAACTTCGTGGTCCATTACAAGCCCGGCAAGAATGTTGTCCTTGCCGACGCTTTGGATCGGCGTCCCGACTACGACCCACGCGGTGCATTGGGCCGACAAGCTTCGCTCGATGAAGACGATGTAGACGAGTGTGCCACCTGCGAGGCGTCAGGAGTCAAACTGACGAGCGTCTTTCCGGTAATGCCACTTCGAGACGAAATCCGAGCTGCATACGAGCATGACTCGACGTACTCCAGTAATCTGGAGCATCTCCGCTCTCCCAGCGCCGACACACTAGGAGCCCTTTCCCGCTCTGTACAAAACAAAGTTCACCGATATCGTCTCGAGGACGAGCTGCTGACGTACAGCATCGACAACTTCGATGCCCACGTGCCGTTGTCCGCAATGACCCCGATCGGCGCTCACAGATTATCCACGAGTTTTATGATGCCCCGATTTATTAGATGAATATTTAAAATAGAACCTTCTTTACGAATATCACTACCA
>NW_003306832.1:0-3648 GCF_000142945.1 Phytophthora infestans T30-4
CCAGGAATTGCCCCTTCAAATTGAACCTTCGTTAAGGGATTGAATTTTTCTACATTCCAAATTCCCCGACTCGGAAGACCAAGAGCATTGTTATTATATGTCCCCTACCTTCCCTGTGTCAGGATTGGGTAATATTACGCGCCTGCTGCCTTTCTTAGGATGTGGTAGCCGGTTCCTAAGGCTCCCTTTCCGGAATCAAACCTTAATTCCCCGTTACCCGTTAAATCCCATGGTAGGGCCCATATCCTCCCATCCAAAGCTGATAGGGCAGAAACTCAATCGATTTTTCGCGCAAAAGCGCGATCCGCACAGTTATTATGACTCAACACAATACCAGCCCGAAGACTGCATTGGTTTCAATATAATAAATGCTACCCGCCCGACAAGCAGTTGGGTATTGATGCATGTATTAGCTCTAGAATTACTACGGGTATCCAAGTAGTAAGGTACTATCGAGTAGACTATAACTGATATAATGAGCCATTCGCAGTTTCACAGTACAAAATTGTTTATACTTAGACATGCATGGCTTAATCTTTGAGACAAGCGTATGACTACTGGCAGGATCAACCAGGTTTATATCCTCCATACTAAAGAAGACGACAAGTCGCCCCCAGCACAAAACAACAACACAGAGGCCAGCCGCAAACAGCCCCGCAACCGCCGAAACAGTCGCTAGGCCACTCGCAGCTTTTCTCAAAGCCGCCATTAATAGCCGAGAATCTTTTTGCACAGAAAGACAAAAATATGATCCTCACTTCAACAGTTCCACCTAAAAATAGGTAGATCAAGAAGCGAATAATAGAGCACGACGCAGCATACTTTGGGTTGTAGTCCCCTCCGCACGCCGCATAACTAGCCCCAGATCAAAAACGGTTCTACCCGAAATTGAAACTTTCCACCGGAAAAATCCAGCGCAAAACGCACCACAGAAGGTATCGCATAATGACACACAATCCGAAAACTGCACGAAACACTATACAACCAACCGCAGCACACCTTCGCACCGGCACCGACAGAGCGTTGATGTAGCACCCACCGCTTCATCGGACCTTTTGCAGTCCTGGCCAGACATGGTGCGTCGTACACCATCGACCTTCCAAAGTCAATGACGACTTACCCGACGTTCTATGTCGGACGTCTTAAGCGGTACTTTGACCCGCAGGGGGTTGCTGACTCGCAGTCTCTCCTTGACCCAGCTCCACGAAGCGAGGGCCGGTCACAGTCGTCGACGAGGGCGTCGGAGCAGGCACCCAAGCCTCGGTCGGGACGGCAAGGCTGCGGTCAAGACCGTACGTCGGAGGGGCTCCGTACGAACGGACCCCGGCGCCATACGCCGAGTACGCTGAGTATGCCGGGTACGCACCATAAGCGTACGTCTGGGAGTGTGCCGCAGGCGGCTCCGGACGTGGCAACAAAGCCTCGATCCGTCGGATCATGCAAAAGGCCTCGTCCAGATCGGACGAAGAGGCCCGGCGATCCACCCGCAGGTGCAGGCTCGCGACCTCTCGCTCCACCAGGTCCAGGCGGCCCGCAAGACGAGCAAGCTCGCTCTGATTCCCGGCCTGGGCGCAGCATTACCGCCGGTCCCAAGGCCAAGTGCAATCTCAAGCACGAGACACGTTGACGGAGGCGGTCAACCTCAGGAGTCCTGTGTCGGACCCGCAGTCGGAGCACTCGGACGAGAGTGGCTCTCGGAGAGGCGCCGAGTACTCGTACTCGTACGAAGAGCACCTGCGCCCCTGCTTGACCGGAATGGAGAAGCCCACTTCCACGTGGAGTGGATCCTCCAGGAGCAACGGTGTCGCGGGCAAGCGACAGCTCCTCGTTAAGTGGAGAGGTTATGCCCACTCCGAGAACTCGTGGGAGCCGATTGAACGGCTCCTGATTGACTGCCCGAAGGCTGTCGCAATCTGGGAACAGAAGCGGCGGCAGCTTCATAAGTAGTCCGGGGCTTCTTGCCCGAACGGGGTACGGTCGATGAATACATACCGTACCCGCGCTCATCGTGAGCGCTAGAAGCCGCGCGCTTCAGGATGTCCCTTGGCAGCATACGCTTGCTGATCAAGTGGGCAAACCTCACACGAAGATCACGCTGGTCCAGAATGTGGGACAGCTGCTGATCTTCATGGAGTTCCCATAACTCCGTGGGCGAGTACTTGAGAGTCTCCACCCACGCCCAGAACATGTCCTCACAAGAGCTCCACATGGGACAGTTCTCGGGCATAACCCAGGGGTATCCCCAAACAGGATAGAGACCACCCCGGGTCTCGGGCTTCTTACGACAAGTCGTGAAGTCCTTAAGGGGAATGCGGTGTTGCGCGAGAAGCACACACCGAGCAGCCTCCAAGTTGTCGACGAACAACTGTCTTTCTGAACAAGGGCTCGTTCATAGATGCCCCTAGAAGTGTGGGCGCCCACAAGGCCACGAGGAGCGACGAGAAGCTCTAAGAAGAGGTCAGCCCCAGAGCTCTCCTCGGGAGGCCAATACCCTCTTGAGTTGATGGCAGCTCCCCTGGCTGACGGGTGCCGCCACCGAACCCCCACGCACACGCTGGGCAGCTTGGAATCCTCCTGCTGCTGGTCGAGGTCATTCGAGACCTCCCGGGGCTCAACAATGGCACCCTCCTCTTCCTCTTCTTCCTCCTTCTCCTCCTCTTCATCCGAGGAGCCGAAGAGACTCTGATAATAGCGTCGAGTCTCCTTCTCCTCGCGGAGTGGAGACTTAGAGGCGGTACGCTTCTTTGAGGGCTTGGCGCCTTCGGCTTTAGAGGCCTTAGCGCGCGCAAGACCCTCGGCAAGCGAGAGACGTTTGCGAGGACTCCCTTCCTCATCGCCACCGGCTTTGGGAGTGCCCTTAGCCTTAACGGCCGGACTCTCAGAGCGCACAGAGGTCCTGGGACTGTGATCACCGTGATCACTAGCGGACGACTGCACGCTGTCTTCTTTGTGCTCACTGGGCACTGGGCTGTGCCCTCCCACAGAGCCCGCAGGAGCATCATGAGTGCTCTCGGACTCGGCATCGTCCTCACTGCCCGAGTTGAACTCATGTTCTACGAACCGAGGGTTCGGACGATTGTCTGAAGACGAGGGCGACGGACTGCGGCGCCTGCTTGCGCGCTTGTCCGCAGCCGCGTCACCCGAGGATCCGATCGCCTCGGAGGCCACCTGAGTAGCCTCCTTGAGTGCAGAGCCTTTGCCGTGAGGCTTAGTGCTCTTGGCCTGCGCCTTACCGGCTGCAGCCTTGGAGCGTGTCTTAGCACCGCTCTTAGCAGTGCCACGAGGCATGTTAACGGTCGAAGTGGAGACCTTGACGAAGAGCGCACAGGTTGCTGCTCGAGGCTCTAACTGTAAAGTGACGCTCCCCGGCGCTCGCGCGGCCGAGTCGATGGTTTTCGACTTTGAGAATGAGAGTTTGTGACGAACATCTCTTCATTCTGATTGGTCGGTAAACCGAACCTAAGTGGGGGAGGATGTAACGGGGTACGTAGCACTAAGTGTACCCTGGTTACATGAAGTGTGACACTTCACACTTCAGGAGTATGACATGTCATACTCCGGAATATTTGGTACAAGGTACCAAGGTCATTCAAAACCAACCATTGGTTAAATGACATTGCATTTCTATAGGTAACTGATAGTTTGTAT
>NW_003306833.1:0-3653 GCF_000142945.1 Phytophthora infestans T30-4
CCCAGGGCCTCGTCACATGGACCTAGCAGCTGCTCTCGGAATCCACGCGTGTTCGCATTGAGGGGGCGTATTGAGGGTTGCTGGTCTTGGTACTGTGTAACAGTTGTACCCATTAACCGGTCAACCTGAACCGGTCCAATACGATCCCGCTGTGATTATGGTACGTTGTTTATGCCACCCATGATTGGACGAGTAGAATGATTGGACGAGTACAGAATGATTGGATGAGTAGAATGATTGGATGACCTAGGTAGTGAGGACAGTGTAAGCCCCGATAAATCAATCACTTTCGAATCTTCCTTCTTCCGCTCAAGTGCCTTCACTCCGGTCTCCGCACCAAGTGCAGAAGTCACTCCGTTCAGCCCCAAGCTTCATTTCAACACCTCTACACCGTTAACATCAAGTTAACCAAGGCCATGTGCGAAGGAGGATGCAACCATGAAGAGACCATGGCCAAGGTGCCTTATCGCAATGCTGTCGGCTGCCTGATGTACCTCATGGTTGGAGCTCGACCGGACCTCGCTGCGGCAGTGGGAGTTCTTAGCCAGTTCGCGGCGGGACCCGTGTCCCACACACTGGCTGTTGTCAAGAAGGCGTCTCGTCCAGCTTCGGCATACCAGTAAAACCGGTTTCCAAGGACCCCGCGATGTTTACGGTAAGTCAAATGCGCAAACGGATGTATACGTAAACAGATGATTGGACGAACAGGATGATTGGACGAGTCCATGATTGAATGCACCACATGATTGGATGCAGACGAGGACGTAAGACAGAGTAAGCTCCAATAAATCAATCACTTTGCATTTTATCATCTAGTGCACAAACGACCTTGCATTTCTGGCAAGCACTCAAGCGCGTCTTCCGCTACATTCAAGGTACGAAAGACGCACGGCATCGAGTTTCAAGAAACAAGTGAAGAAGGACTCCAAGGCTACTCGGATGCGGATTGGGCTGGTGACGTCGAGACTCGACGCAGTACAAGCGGCTACGCATTCATGATGAATGGCGGATGCATTAGTTGGAGAAGCAAGAAGCAGCGCACGGTGGCGCTGTCATCGACGGAGGCGGAGTACATGGCGTTAACGGAAGCTGCTCAAGAAGCGATCTGGCTCAAGGCATTCCTGTGTGAACTCGGCGAAATGAAGAACGAGGACCCTGTCATGATTTTCGAGGACAATCAAGGGTCGATTGCGCTGGCCAAGAACCCCGAGTTTCACAAGCGCACCAAGCACATCGACATTCGCTACACTTCGTGCGCGAGAAGGTTGAAGATGGCCAAGTGGTGTTGCAGTACTGCTCGACGAAGGACATGAAGGCGGATCTGATGACCAAGCCGATCACCGCGGTACAGCTCGAATATCTTCGCAACAAGCTGGGTATCAAGCCACCAAGCGCGGTCGAGTCGAGTGGGGGTGTTGTCAAGAAGGCGTCTCGTCCAGCTTCGGCATACCAGTAAAACCGGTTTCCAAGGACCCTGCGATGTTTACGGTGAGTCAATTGCGCAAACAAATGTATGCGCAAACAGATGATTGGACGAACAGGATGATTGGACGAGTCCATGATTGGATGCACCAAATGATTGGATGCAGACTAGGACGTAAGACAGAGTAAGCTCCAATAAATCAATCACTTTGCATTTTATCATCTAGTGCACAAACGACCTTCCTTTTCAATGGAGATCACAGACGGTTGCGAGATGATGTTGGATGATGGGAGAGCTCAGATCGACGACGAGTGCAAACTTACAGTGAAGTGGATCCAAGCGACCTGGATCCGGATGAGTGTACCCATAATAGGGTGACCATGATGATTACGTCATGGATCCGGTGGATCTGAAGATAATACAGCTGGGATGATGGGTCAAGGGAAGAAGAGACATGCAGCCGAGCCTGGTAAGGGATTTAACGAGTGAAAGACATAGAAGGTAGAAATCCAGGCAGGTATAGGCTTAAGTATCAATACAGACTTCAATTTGCACAGTATCACGCAAGTGCCTTCCTGCCCTCAAGAATCGGAACTACATTGGCCGTACGAGCTAGGAGAAGGTTGGGAATTGCGAATTTAGTGTTGGTAGTGATAACTGGATAATACATTGGCCAGATCCTACAACCTAGTGAGCTTTTCCTTTATTTTGTGGGCAAATCTCACGGTTTAACCAATTTACTACTGGTCGTTACACGTAGTGGTTGTGGACTCTCAAGATCCCGTCACAGGAGGCGGCAAGTCCGACGCAAAGGAACTACAAAGGCAAGGGAACACACCCGCAAGGCAACCCTACGGCCAGATTCACGATCTAGGCCCTGGATCCATAAGCTCGAATATCGCTTAGGATTCGGAACATCCAAGGACGCAGAGTGAAGATTTCCACTGCTGCTCCACCCCATCCCCACCTCTCGCCAAGACACTCAAGCTTCACACTTGAACTCTTCGGAAGTTACCGAGAGACAAGATCCCGCCCTACCGACGGGTACACAAGGTGAGGAAAGTTCAGCAGAACACGGATCATCGGGGGACCCCCTCCGTTAGTCGGTGTCTGGGCGCAGTTGGTAAGTTGGATCTGGCAATCTCGCAGATTTTGCTGATCCCGCTACACCACACGTCCTAAGCTTCGATGGATCCGCTCGCGTACGACGCGGAGGAGGAGCATACAGCGCAATACTGTGGAGACTGCCCGAATGGGAAGTCGTAAGGGCCAGATCCACTTATGCGGAGGGCCTAACCGTCAATGAAGCGGAGTATAACGGACTCCTGTTGGGTTTGGATCTACTAAAGGAACAGGATCCGAAAAGGCTGGTGATTTGTTGAGATTCAAGCTTGGTGATCAGACAGGTGCGAGGTGAGATCGACTGCAAGGCCCCGGCCCTAACGCTGCTACGACAGAAGGTGATGGTACACCTACGTGGTTGGATGAATCACGAGCTGGTACATGTCAAGCGAGATTGGAATGGCAGTGCGGACAGCTTGGCAAGTGCCGCTTTACGAAATCAATGTATCGTTGAGATGGAGAGAGAGGTCGAGCGTCGGGATCTGGTCACGTTAAACCGACTAGACGAAGTGGTGGTGGTGGGATCCGTAAAAAGGATAGTCCAGGTAATGGCTGTCACTAGATCCAGAGGAAGGATTGGATCCAGCCCCCAGATTCTCGATGAAGCATTTGTGAAGGGAGTCCGCATTGAGCGGATCCTCAAAGCACAGAATGAGGAAGCGTGGATCCTGGGACTAAAGAAGTATCTGATGGGGGATGTACGAGACTTAAGTCGGGAGGATGCCAAATCCTACAGTATTATCGCTACTGATTATGCAGTGGATCTGAATGACTTGCTCTTTTATTGCCCCTTCGAAGAGAGTCAACGAGGATCGGGATGGATTGATGAGACTGGTGATGCCGGAAACCTACCAACAGGATGTCCTACATCACTATCACGCTAGTTGAGAAGGTGGACATCAGGGAATTGGTCGGACCTACCAACGGATCCGGGAATGTTTCCACTGGAGGGGACTATTCAAGAGCGTGCAGCGATATGTCGGTGAATGTATGGATTGTGAGACAGGCAAGGGCAGGCCCACAATCGAAGGGGAGTCACCTGGGTATGTCCAAGCGACTTACACCTTTCCAAATCAAAGCCATGGATCACATTCCCTCGTTGCCAAGT
>NW_003306834.1:0-3655 GCF_000142945.1 Phytophthora infestans T30-4
CTTTAGTCTTCGTGGATTCGTTTCATAGTAGTAAGTACCGGTAAGGGAAACTGGGTCGAGCTTGCCTTTTTGCATAAGCTACTCTTTAATCCACACTCCCTTACATGAATATGTCTGTGACATTCCCTCGTCGGTTGAGAAATCCCGTCAGAGCCTTTCAGTGTACACCTGGATCTGGGCTGGATCCACCCTTTCAGTGTACACCTGGATCTCGGCTGGATCCACCCTTTCAGTGTACGCCTGGATCTGGGCTGGATCCACCCTTTCAGTGTACACCTGGATCTGGGCTAGATTCCGGATCCGGTTGGATCTACGCTTGGATTTCATCCGGATCTAGCGCCAATGACCCAGTTTCAATTGGGTCAGTATAGTTCGGGCTCTTGAAAGCTCGCGCTTGAGATCAAGTAGGACTCCTCGCACGTAAAACGTCACTCTTATGCATAAACATTCACTCCTTCCTCCTAATCCACCCTTCCCCTGTGGATTCGTCTTCTCTTTCTTTCCGATGTGACCAACTCACATCAGCGATCCTCCTCCTCCTGGCCCACACCCTTCCTGTGGGTCCTTCTTCATCCTCCCATCGACATGACCAACTCACATCCATGGATCCCCTCCCTACTCTTCTTCATGAGACTGCATCACGCCGAATCTGTTACGATTCGTACGATCCCGCAAGAAATCATAGAGTAATGCTCCACAGTTCAGATCTGCCTCGTCTACTTAACTGGGTTCATCATATCCACGCCAATACACCAGAAATTCACGGTAAATCCGCCCGTATCTAGTTCGCTTCCCTGTCCTCATGTCGGTGATCTTCTCGACTTCGAACTCGTCGGCCTCTAAGTCCACATTCCAACTATCCTCCGGTAGAAGGACTTCGTCTAGGTGTGCGCGGGCGGATCCTTCCACCAAAAGACGGGTTTGCGGCCGATCTGGATATTCTTTAACCAACTTCAGCTTGGATACGTGTACTACAGGGAACAGGCGATATTCGGTACCCGCCGTTTCCAGCTTTACCGCATGTTCTCCTATCTTTCCGCTCACCCGGAGCGGTCCATGCCATAGATGGGCCAATTTGCGGGCGTACCCTTCTTTCACTCGATCCAAATAAAGCCACACCTGCGATCCCACTTGGATTTGATGCGGACGGGCGTCTTCGTTGTGTCGATCCGCTCGATCCTGTATCGCACTCCGCAGCCGTTCGTTCACCTGGGATCTGGCTTGCCGGTAGTATTTCTGGACTTGGTATCGTCATCGCCTTGGATCTCGATTTCTCTTCTTGGTGCTACATACTGGAATGGCCGCTTCTAGGGTGGATTTGGGATCCCACCCATGTACCAAGTAAAATGGGGTATCACCTCGGATCCTGTCTTGGGTGGTGTTCATCGCGAAGGGGAGTCGTTCTGCGTACTCATCCCAATCCCTCTGATCCAAATCCTTGACATACATCTTGAGTGCTCTCGTGATCGGCTGCACTATGCGTTCGGCCGACCCGTTAGCTTGGGGACGGTATGTCATGGTTGCTTGCTGTCTCTGCCCCAGGATCCGGTTGAAAAGCTCGAAAGAAATCAGTCATAAAGCCTGGCTCCCGATCATGTCTAATCATCTCACTAGCTCCAAATCTTCGGAAAACGCACTCCTCGTACGATTCGGCAATGGTTTGTGCAGTTCTAGACGCACTAGCTTTGGCTATCACGTATCCGGTAAACAGACTCACCCAAATCAACAATTCTGTGTTTCCTTTGAGCGACTTGGGCAACGAGGGGATATGATCCATGGCTATGATTTGGAAAGGGTAAGTCGCTTGGACATTCCCAGGTGACTCCCCTTCGATTGTGGGCCTGCCCTTGCCTGTCTCACAATCCACACATTCGCCGACATATCGTTGTACGCTCTTGAATAGCCCCCTCCAGTGGAAACATTCCCGGATCCGTTGGTAGGTCCGACCAATACCCTGATGTCCACCTTCTAAACTAGCGTGATAGTGGTGTAGGACACCCTGTTGTAAGGTTTTCGGCATCACCAGTCTCATCAGTCCATCTCGATCCTCGTTGACGCTCTTCGTAGGGGGGCAATAGAAGAGCAAGTCATTCAGATCCACTGCGTAATCCGTAGCGATGATACTGTAGGATTTGGCATCTTCCCGACTCAGGTCTCGTACATCCCCCATCAGATACTTCTTTAGTCCCAAAATCCACGCTTCTTCGTTCTGTGCTTTGAGGATCCGCTCAATGCGGACCCCCTTCACAAATGTTTCCTCGAGGATCTGGGGGCTGGATCCAACCCTTCCTCTGGACCTAGTGACGGCCATCACCTGGACTGTCCTTTTCCCGGATCCAACTACCACCACTTCGTCTAGTCGGTTCAATGTAACGAGATCCTGACGCTCGGTCTCTCTCTCCACTTCGACACCACATTGATTCCGTGAAGCGGCACTGGCCAAGCTATCTGCACTGGCATTCCAATCTCGCTTGACATGCACCAAATCGTGATTCATCCAACCACGCAGGTGGATCATCACTTTCTGCCGTAACCGTGTTAGGGCCGGGGCCTTGCAGTCAATCTCACCTTGCACCTGTCTGATCACCAGATTTGATTCCCACAAATCACCAGCCTTTTGGGATCTTGTCCCTTTAGTAGATCCAAACCTAGCAGGAGCCCGTTATACTCCGCTTGATTGACGGGTGAGGCCTTCCGCGTAAGTGGATCTGGCCCGTACAACTTCCCATCCGGGCAGTCTCCACAGTATTGCGCTGTATGCTCCTCCTCCGCGTCGTACGCGAGCGGATCCATCGAAACTCAGGACATACAGATCCTCATCCACCTGTACCGTCGGGATCGGGATCTGGATCCGGCGTTTGGGCTCTTTCTTAGGAGCGATCCTAGTCAGCGCCTTCTCATCCATCTTAGCTCGAGGAGTGATGCTCGCGGATAAGACTCCCAGGATCTTGTAATGTTGGAAATCCCACGTGAAATCTAGCTACAGATGTAGTTAGGATGTTCCCACAACAATACGTCTACTAGGATAGTAAACGATCGTTCGGGCGGACCTGAAGACCCCAGTTCTGCCCTTGCACCGGGACAAACTGGACCTTGTAAACTACTTATATAGGCCAACCAGTAAAATAAGAACACGCTACTAGCACGAGCAAAGCTAGCAGGTGTTTTGAATCCTCGTGGTCCCAACAGCGGAAGGGTACCAGGCACGGGTAAGCCTTTTACGAGATCACCGAGTGTTCAACACTCGGCTGGAAGAAATAAAAGGGAGGCAATTCAAGCACTCCCAGTCGTGCAAATAGGCAACAATAAGCCGTCACGTAAAACCTCCCGATAATAATCGGCCAATACACAAAGTCTCTTGGCCTTGCCAAATGATCCCTCGCTACAGAGCTTCGAGTTCACCGACAGGCATAACACACTCAAACAAGCTTGACCTGACGCTTACCTTGAAGCCGGACGTCGCTCTGTGTGCTTGAGTGGAAAATCTGTTCTGTATTTAAGCTTACCCTTTCGGGTCTATTCCTAATAAGAAGTCCTAATCAAGTATACAAATATCAAGTGAACAATGATCCGTTATAGATCTTCTTGCATGCCAAGCGTCGTCTGCACTGTCGCATGAGCATCATAAGAGGCGGTCCGCGCCCTGTCCCAGACG
>NW_003306835.1:0-3660 GCF_000142945.1 Phytophthora infestans T30-4
TCAACCCCGTGAAGTGGTCCTGGAACAGCAGCAGTGCAGTATTGCCCCGCTGAGTTCGAGGAAGGGGAATCACGAAATCCATTGACACGACTTGGAATGGATGGTCTGACACCACATTTCCCGGCGAATAACCTCTCAACTGTGGCTTGCTCTTACTAGTATTGCAGTCCTCGCAGGCCCTAACATGTTTCACCACGTCGGCGTAAAGACCAATCCAGTAGTAATCGGCTGTGACTCGGTGATACGTTCTGACGATGCCTTGATGCCCTCCTTCGATCGAGTTGTGGCAGTTATGAAGTATTTCGTCGACCATGGCTGACGGAATCACCAATCTCAATGAGAGGTTCGGTTCGCCGAGTTCGCCTAGTCGGCGGGCTTCATCTCGGCGGTATAACAGGCCGTCTTCGCTGAGTACAAAGACTTCT
Organism: Phytophthora infestans T30-4; assembly: GCF_000142945.1. Classification (NCBI taxonomy): domain Eukaryota; phylum Oomycota; class Peronosporomycetes; order Peronosporales; family Peronosporaceae; genus Phytophthora; species Phytophthora infestans. Next base: position 426 of record NW_003306835.1, read on the forward strand.
GCGATTTTGCCGGCATTCTGAGCTCGACGGTGTGTAAGGTCCTCCAATTCACCTCTCAGGTACGCCTTCAGATCGGCCCACCTGAGTTCTTCATCTTGTGCCTTCGCGATTCGTCGTCTCCGCTCAGTCTGTACCGTCACTGGATCAATGTCGTTGGCATTCTGAGCTGTCTGGGCTGACTCCATCTGCGACCCTGTTTCGACATTCGGGGTCGTGTGGTTAATCCGCCGAGTCGACGCCCTGCTGACTTGTTCGAATTCATCTCCACTGCTTTCAAACGCGGATTCTCCAGGATTGGTAGACATGGCTTCATGATCCTGACTTCCTCCTCTTGCTCTAGCCGAGTCTTCATCCAGCTCGTCCTCAAAGTGAACTCGGCGTACTCGGCTACGAGTGACTGCCGTGACAATCGGTGTTTCCGCTGGTTTGTCTGTGGCGTACAGTTCTTCGGCTACGCGGTTAATCATTTTCAGCTCTGCTTTCCTATCCGTCCCAAGAATTACTCGTCCGGCTTTAGCTTCCAGTGCTTCTGTAGCGAGAGAATCAGCCGCTGCGTTATAGTGTCGCGCTATGTGTCGATACCGGACCGAGTTGAGTTGTTTCGTGAGATCCTTGTGCCGAGCTAGTTCCACTTGCAACGTTTCCTTCTTGCATGCTATCACCCCCATGGATTGCTGGATTGCAAGCCGGGAGTCACCCACGATAATCAGATCGGTTATCCCTCGGTCAATCGCCGCCAAGACTCCATTGTTCATGCCGGTGTACTCGGCGATGTTGACTGTGGTGGACGACAGGTACGCACTCGCAGCAATCTCAATGTCCCAATTCGGAAGGCGCCACAATATCCACGAACAACTGCCATACCCGCCGTATTTAGCCGTCTTCGCTGAGCCATCGAATGACAGCACGCATCCTGCAAAGTCAGCTGGTATTCGGGCATATAGCAGCGCTGGGTCCATTCGAACTGTCGCCGAGTTCTTGGAGGGAGGTGCCAGGTGCTTCAAGGAATCGTCGAGTCCGATAAACGGGGTTATCGACGCCTGGAGCAACTGGGCGAAGTCTACATCTCGCTCACGTACTCGTTTCACCTTCAAATCGCAGGGCGACAACATAACTGCGAAACTGACTGCGCGACCGTACAGCGACTTTGACTAAACACCCACTCCAGCGTGGAGAAACGGGTGTAGACGTGAAGCGTCTTTACCGCCAAGAGATTGTAGCACACTTTCAGCAATTGCAACAGCGCGACTACTTCTTTCTCAGCGGGATGATAGCCGAGTTCGTTCTCCTTGAGTACGCGTCCGCAGAAGCGAACTGGGTGCAGCTTGTCGTCGTGTGGTTGCATCAACGTACTGCTCAGCGCCCACTCATTGGCGTACAACATTATGTGGACTTCTTTCGCCGAGTCGAAATGACGCAGAATTGGACCGGTAATGTACCCTCAACCGGTTTCCATACCGGTTGCCGACTACTCCTCGAGTGCAGCCTCATCTTCAGCGACTGTTAACGCAGTGACACACGCCCAGGCCAGGAAGGCCCTGACGACTCCCCGCGACGCAGTGTCCCCTCTCGCCTCGTGGACGAATCGTGCTTTGATCAATCCTGGCACCGCTAACGCGGTGTCTCCATCAGCGAACTACGCGCCAAAGCAACCGGCACATCCGGCTGATAACACCGCTGTCTCAGACTTCCTCCTCCAGCGCCAAGCAGTCACCCGATACGTCCGCGACGCGCTGTAGACGGCAGTCGACAAGCAGAAGGAAAACGCGGACAAGCGCGGCCGCAAACACACAGTAAAGTTCGCGACAGGAGATCGAGTGCTCCTGTCGACTTCAGGAATCAGAGACTCTGCCGTCACCAACCTCGGCGCGAGTAAACTCGCACCGCGCTTTATTGGGCCATTTACGGTGACTAAGGTTATTGGCGAGGCTTACACACTGGATATCCCCACGTCGCTGCGACTACATCCGACGTTCTACGTCGGACGACTCAAGCAATACCTGCCCGCTACGATTCCTTCTTCGACTCAGTCTCCTGAGCCGCCGGCGCATATAGCGGCCGCCCCGCCCGACGCGCGCGCCGAGCCATCGCGCCATTCACACCAGGCGCCTGCTTCACCGTCCCGCTCTGCAGACTACCATGTACCGCGCGCTCAAGAAGCCTCACGCGCGCCAAGAGTTCCCGATTCGACTGACGAGTCTCAGTCGCAGTCCTCACGGCATTTGCAGCCGCGTTCTGGGCCTCCTCCGCCTCCTGATACGCCGTCCAGAAGCTCCCCGCGAGATCTTCCTCGCGGCTCCCAACCAGAACGTCAGTCGTATCAGCGGGACGGTCCCCCGCCGAATTGTCGACTCAGCTGGCGAGATCCGCTGGATAGTCGAGAAGATTGTCGATCATAAAGACCCTCCCCGTCGGTCGGGGCAGCGCCATGTGTCCACCAGTCGCACGGCTCCCGCCGCGCGCCGCTATAGGGTACGATGGCTTGGCTTTCCGGCGGACCAAGATACGTGGGAGCCCCGCGCGAATCTTCTTCGCGATGTCCCGGATGTGATCCTAGAGTACGACTCCAGTCTTCCTGCGCCGGAGAGCGCCGCGAATAATCACGCGGCGGCCGAGAACGGGATCTCCAGTCTGCACGACCACGCGAGCGTGATCGAGAACGACGCTGCTGGCGATCGCGCGAGCGCGACCGAGAACGACGACCCGAGTTCTCGTAATCCCAACGGAGCGGCGGAGATGCGCTTCGTCGAGATGAGTGTCGGCGCGAGCCGGCGCGACTAGCGGCGCTGGCCTTTTCGGACAGCGAGCGACGGTAACGCTGGATCCAGGCATTCTCGCGATCACTGAGCGGATGCTCGGCGACATGGGCTCTCCACTCGTCCGTAGTCGGGCGAGACGACACACACCTCCTGCAGCCTTCAGCAACTCGCACGTAGCAGATGCGGTCGTCGGCGTTCCAAGCGCTGTCGCAGATTCGTACGCGCAGCTCGCCCAAGGAATGGCCCCCGATGATTTCTTCCCGGTATGCGATCCAGTCGACGAGATTCTCTTCCTGCGCTTGCGTCCGGTTCCAGCGCCGGATGAAGGCGCACCACGACTCCTGTAGCGCACTGTGGTCGACGCCGTCCACCGGCTTCTGGCGCAGCGCACGAAAACGCCGGAAGAGGTTCTTCATCTCGTCCAGAGACTCCTGTAATGCGTTGCGCTCCGGAGACATCATACAGGGCCCAGGGTC
>NW_003306836.1:0-3660 GCF_000142945.1 Phytophthora infestans T30-4
ACGTGATAGCCAAAGCTAGTGCGTCTAGAACTGCACAAACCATTGCCGAATCATACGAGGAGTGCGTTATCGAAGATTTGGGGCTAGTGAGATGATTAGGCATGATCGGGAGCCAGGCTTTATGTCTGATTTCTTTCGAGCTTTCAACCGGATCCTGGGGCAGAGACAGCGGGCAACCATGGCATATCGTCCCCAAGCTAACGGATCGGCCGAACGCATGGTGCAGACAATCACGAGGGCACTCAAGATGTATGTCCAGGATTTGGATCAGAGGGATTGGGATGAGTACGCAGAACGACTCCCCTTAGCGATGAGCACCGCCCAAGGCAGGATTCGGGGTGACACCCCATTTTACTTGGTACATGGGTGGGGTCCCAAATTCACTCTAGAAGCGGCCATTCCGATATGTAGCACCAAGAAGAGAAACCGAGATCCAAGACGATGGCGATACCAAGTCCAGAAATACTACCGGCAAGGCCAGATCTCAAGTGAGCGAACCGCTGCGGAGTGCGATACAAGATCGAGCAGATCGACACAACGAAGACGCCCGTCCACATCAAATCCAAGTGGGATCGCGGGTGTGGCTTTATTTAGATCGAGTGAAAGAAGGGTACGCCCGCAAATTGGCCCATCTATGACACGGACCCTTCCGGGTGAGCGAGAAGATAGGGGAACATACTGTAAAGTTGGAAACGGCAGGTACCGAATATCGCTTGTTCCCTGTAGTACACGTATCCGAGCTGAAGTTGGCCAAGGAATACCCGGATCGGCCGCAAACCCGTCTTTCGGTGGATGAATCCGACCGGGTGGATTTCGACGTAGTTGGAATGTGGATCTCGAAGCCGACAAGTTCGAAGTCGAGAAGATCACCGACATGAGGTCAGGGAAGCGAACTAGATACGGACGGATTTACCGTGAATGTCTGGTGTATTGGCGTGGCTATGACGAACCCAGTTGGGTAGACGAGACAGATCTGAACTGTGGAGCATTACTCTATGATTTCTTGCGGGATCGTACGAATCGGAGCAGATTCGGCGTGATGCAGTCTCATGAAGAAGCGTAGGAAGGGGATCCATGGATGTGAGTTGGCCATGTCGATGGGAGGATGATGAAGGACCCACAGGAAGGGTTTGGGTCGGGGGGAGGAGGATCGCTGATGTGAGTTGGTCACATCGGAAAGAAAGCGAAGACGAATCCACAGGAGAAGGGTGGATTAGGAGGAAGGAGTGAATGTTTCTGCATAACAGTGACGTTTTACGTGTGAGGAGTCCTGCTTGATCTCAAGCACGAGCTTTCAAGGGCCCGAACTATACTGACCCAATCGAAACTGGGTCGTTGGCGCTAGATCCGGATGAAATCCAGGCGCAGATCCAACCGGATCCGGGATCCCGCCCAAATCCAGGTGTACGCTGAAAGGGTGGATCCCGCCCAGATCCAGGTGTACACTGAAAGGGTGGATCCCGCCCAGATCCAGGTGTACACTGAAAGGGTGGATCCCGCCCAGATCCAGGTGTACACTGAAAGGGTGGATCCCGCCCGGATCCAGGTGTACACTGAAAGGGTGGATCCCGCCCGGATCCAGGTGTACACTGAAAGGGTGGATCCCGCCCAGATCCAGGTGTACACTGAAAGGCTCGGACTAGATTTCTCAACCAACGAGGGAATGTTATAGACATATTCAAGTAAGAGAGTGTGGATTATGATAGCTTATGCAAAGGGCTAGCTCGACCCAGTTTCCAGTCGCTAGTTACTGCTACGAAATGAATCCACGAAGACTGAAACTGGGGGAGTGGCGTCAAAGAGTGATGAGGATCAGGTAGTCTTGGGCTGAACGTTGAAGAACTTGCCCACTAGACGCTGGATCTGGCGTCCTGGGTGCTGGCTCAGGTCCCCGCGAAACTGGATACGCCAAGGCTCGGCTTCGTCGATCTCTCGCAAGGCTTCCAATAGGCTCGTGGGTTCTGGGCGAAAGAGAGAGTGTGGAAATCTCTCCCAGTTTGGCTTGACGGATATGGATTCCGGAAACCAAGCCACCTTATCCCCGCGTCGGGGAAGATGCAAGAAGGATGGATCCAGCAAAATATCCACGTCACACCAACCGTCCTGGATTGCTAACACGAGGATCACAAGAACTCTTTTCCAAGCTCGGCCCGCATGGCTACGTCGGTTACCACGCTGCTTGTTGAAGTTGGACAACCAAGTCGAACCCTGCAGTTGATTCCGAGAGATGGGGAACCGGTGAGTGCCCTCCCATATAGCAACTCGGTGCTTGGAGGCGAAATCCCGGAACGCCCGAACAAATACCCCGAGTCGCCCACGCACATCACCCCTGAAGCTAACCGGATCCACCGGTGTAGTGACCAGCGTATCCCACGGGGCAGCACTTGTCAGTTCTTCCACGAGAGGTCTGGTGATGAGTGAATCCACGTACCCGGCCCTCGGGATGGCGTCCGCTGTCCGAGGGAATATCCACTCAGCCCGAAAAGGCAACTCCGGAAACAGGACCGTGATCTTCATGGAGATGACCGCGACTCGATTCAATTTCTTGGCTGACCAAGGCTCGATGTCTCTGGTAGCGAAGGCCACGGGAGCACGTCTACCAGGAATGAAAGCGGCATCCGGACCAAACGGAGCCACGGGGAGCATCCCTGGCAGTGACGAGTTAGGGGGAGCGGGGATCAAGACGGATCCAGGGGATCCGCCACCGTGAGATGATCCCGGGGATCCGCCACCATGAGGCGATCCCGGGGATCCGCCACCATGAGGCGATCCGGGGGAACCGCCACCATGGGGCGATCCTGGAGATCCACCACCATGAGGTGACCCCCCTCCACCTGATCCGGGAGATCCGCCACCAGGCGACCCCCCTCCACCAGATCCGAGGAGTCCGCCACCACGAGGCGACCCTCTCCCACCATCACTACCCGATCCGCCGTCACTGTCGACTTGGATCGCGGATCCCGCAGTGTCGCCTCCGGATCCGGCTGTGCCAGCGACTTGTGGAGGCGGCGTCGAGAGGGATCTCCGCCGGGCTTCGGACCGGGATTGGGAAAGAGTCCGTCGCGTGTCTTCCTCCAAGGCATCCTCAGCGGCTTGAGCCTCCTCCGAATCCTCTGGACTCCCGTCGTCATCATCGTCGTCGTCATCGTCCTCATCGCTCAGAGTGAAGGGATACGGGCCGGAAGACGACGTATGCTTCGACGACGATCGGTTAGGAGGCCCTGAGCCGTCAGACCAGTCTGACTCCTCATCCTCGTCGTCCTCCGAGCTGCCAAGTCCACATCCCGGGGGAATAACACGTATAGCTTTCTCCTTCCCGGGTCCAGCACGGGCTGGCGGATGGCCGATGGAGGCTGGCCGGGGAACGGCCGGCGTCGTCACCGAAGGACCGGCGGTGGATCCCGTCTTGGACGTAGATCCCGTTTTGGCCGTCGATCCGGACTTGGACACCGCTGATCCTGTTTTGGATGGGGCAACGGATCCAGTCTTGGACGCCGTAGACCCAGTCTTGGGTCCGGATCCAGATTTTGACGTAGCAGCAGTGGATCCAGCCTTGGATCCCACTCCCGCTTTGGACGTAGCAACGGGTCCAGTCTTGGACGCCGTAGAAAGCAGTCTGGGATCCGGAGCCAGACTTGGACGTAGCGGCAAATGCCAGTC
>NW_003306837.1:0-3662 GCF_000142945.1 Phytophthora infestans T30-4
TCTGGCAACATCCCTCTGTGCTTGGCTGGATCAAACCATTAGACGGATCAGGTTGTAGAATTCTTCCGTCGGACACTTGCCGGACGTCAAGGAATCTCGCCTCACCCCAGCGACACACGTAAGAAAGCAAATGATCTCCGGGGATGACCTTTCTTGCCACACTTCTCGACAGACCAGATGTTTCCCAGCATCCAGATTCAGTGGTGCTTCCCGAGATCCGCAACTGCGAACACCTGACTTTGGGCTGTCCCGTCCATGAGATCTCGGGATCTGTACATCCCCACGAGTCTCCGAGTACGGTATCCCTCGGTCGAGAGTTGTCTCCCGGTCTTCGCCGTTCGAGCGTTGAAACGCAGTGAGACAGACTTGACGGTAATCTTCAGGGTCGGAGTCCGAACCGTCGGATCCTGACTCAGTTCCTGAGTCAGGCGCCGTACCTTGGTGGACACGTCGAGCTGGGGCCGTAGGCGTCGGAGCCTTTTGGCGATACTTGCCGGATCCGACCGCCGCCTTATTCTGGCGGTGTTTCGCGCGATTTACCGCCCGCAGCACTTCCTCAAGCGCGTCTGCGTCGGGAACACGTAACAGGGTCAGCCTGTCGGCCAGATCCACGTCTCCCAACGTCTCGATGAAATGATCCACACGTTCCCGTAGTACCTTGGATCCCCCATCCTTGATCTTCAACTTGGCCCGTAGACCGGCCACATTTAGTCGATGCAGGTATTCTAGCGGAGATTCATCCGATCTGCGGCGAGCATGGTAGTATTGTCGTGCCACCGACACTCCCAATCCACAGTACTGGGTCTGGAAACTGCGCAGCAAATCCGGCCACTTGTTCCTGGTGGATCTGCCCAGCTGCCGATACCAATTCCTGGCTGGCCCCGCTAGCAGATCCGCAAAGGTCAAACACTTCTCAGCATCCGACGCCTGATCTCTCATGAGGGCCGACTTGACTTTGCTGATCCATGTTCTCGCTCGGTCCTCATCTTGATCCTTGCCCGTGAGCTCCTTCAGGTCCGATATGGCTGAGATCCGTACCCTCTGGATCATGGACGATCCTCCTGCCCCGGCTGCGGCTGTTGCTACCACCGCTGACGAAGTGGATGGGCCATCCAGATCATCTGGGTCGAACTCATCATGGGAGTTGTCTCCCTCCACGGACTCCATCTCCACGTCTCGTGCTCCATGTTCGTGGAGCACTTGCACTTGTGGCCCGGGCGCTCTCATACCCTGTTCGGCCAGGGAACGACTCATCGCAGCTTCGAAGTGTCGCTTGAAGAGACTTCGGATTTTGATCTTTGCTTCTATGGATCTACAAAGGGGAGAGGCACGTGGTTATTGGGAGAAGCGCTCACATGGCCGATGGTTTGAGCCTACCAAGGGTGAGGTCACTGCAGATCCACCTAAGGTCTGTCAGGTCACTGGATCCCGTGGATCTGAGGATGTTGGATCCATGGATCTGCTAACCGGGGAGTCCCGTGGATACTGGAAGTACCATGCCCCAGGAAAGTGGTTCAGACAAGCCGAGGTAGGGGGCAAGATCAACAATGAAAAAGCAATCCTACTCCTAGATAGTGGTGCCGAGGTGTCTATACTAGATACCGCCTTTGCTCGTAAGGTTGGGTGCCAAGTGGATGGGAGTCGGATCCAAGACTGTGTTGGGATTGGTGAAGGCGTGTACCGTACGAATGGGAGAACGCGGATCAAGATCACGCTGGCAGGTTGTTTGGTGTATTGGTTTGACATCTGGGTTGGAGATCTCGCTGGTCAAGACGCCATCCTCGGGATGGATTTCATGGTACCGGCCGGAGTGAGGTTGGATCTGGCGGATGGTACACTTTGTTTTCCTGACGAGATGCGGATCCAGCTCAGCGGACGGCGACCGTTGTATGGAGCGAAGATGAGGGTCATAAGGGCGGATAAGACGACCTGGATCGAGCCCGGAGAAACCTGGGAACTGCCAGATCGGTTGAGGTGGGTGGAACATGAGAAACTGTGGGTTACTCGGGGCGAGAAATGGGTACCTACCGTAATCCAGGGGCCAGGTCGATCACAATACCTCCAGGTCACGAACGTCAGCGATAAGAGACTATTACTGGACCATTGTGAGGAGATCGGGCGATGGTTAGCGAAGGACGGTATCCCTAGGCGACCTGGATATGTGTCAGTGGGATCCCGCCGCTACAAAGAATGGCAGAATCTGGTGTACGAGGCGACTACCGAGATCGAATCCCTCGGAGAGGTGGCGCTCCCGGCGGAGCCAACTGGCCCCTTGGTGGATCGGCCTTCATATCCAACTCCGCGAAAGATCCTGCCGAGGGATCGACGGGTTGAGATCCAAGCAATGGAGGTTGGATCCACGACGGGGGACGATCCCCAGAGTCGGCCCTTAGATAACGCAGGGTCGGTGGATGAAGGATTGAAGAGGGCTAAAGCCGAACAGCCGGATCCCGCTGATCCACAAGTGGATCCAAGCTTTCCATTGGATAAAGTGCCTGGATCCTTATCGAGAGTGGCAACACTAGTCAAACCAGTATCGTCGGGCTTAAACTCGTTAGAGGACCGACTAGATCCACAAAACTGTTGGTTTCCCTGATACCAGGGTACCTGATTCCCCGAAGACAGAAGGACTGCCAGGCGAAAGAGGGCCGCGGTGTTTGGATCCAATGGTGGATCCTACGAAGACGGAAGATGAGCAAGTCTGTTATCATGAAGGCGGGGATCTACACGCCGAGGATCTGGGAGAAGGCATGGCGGTGATCCCGGAGGTACCATTGACCACAGAGGAGGTCACGATTGATGATATCCAAGTGAATCCAGGGGCGAATGAACCTGCTGAAGTGGATCGTCTGCGTCAGAAAATCTGGGAGAGCCGACATCTGCTGATTGGTAAAGGTAATGCGTTACCGCCCGCTGCCCGCGGAGTCAAATGTGACATCGATGTCGGCGACGCGAAACCGATCGCTCAGAGGGTGCGGAAGGTGGCGTCTCAGTTCCGAGAAAAACTATCGGATCTGATTAAGGGCCTGCTGCAAGCCAAGATCATCACTTTCTCAACGTCCCCGTGGGCATCCCCAGTGGTAATCATCATCAAGAAGAACGGGGTGGATATACGTCTGTGCATTGATTACCGGCTGGTTAACGGTCTGACTCGATTGATGGTGTATCCGATGCCTCTAATCGATGAGCTGTTGGAAGATTTAGATAAAGTACTCTGGTACTGCTCTCTTGACATGGCCAGCGGTTTTTGGGTAGTTTGTAACGGGCCTAGAGTGTCCGTTACTAGCTTACACGTAATAATGAGGAAGCGTGCAAGTTCCGCGATAGTGAAACCAAGTGCTTAGTCTGAAGGAAAATCAACTCTGTTTTTATTTAGGTCCTGGGCAGCTTGCCCTGACCACTCAAATACACGTCAAACCCTTATTGGGTGATAATGGGTCTGGCCCCCCATATATCAACCAATAGGATGACGGCAGTTCAGCACACGCTAGCCGTGTGCTGCTGCACCTACTTTTGTAATATAAATCTACCTACTTATGTAATGGCGTGGCCCACTACATCACCCCCTCTTAAAGTTGCACTTACGCAACATAAGCGACGGGCGGGGAACAAATCAATCAAAAGGGAAACAAGAAGAAAATCGTGGCCAACAGGAACGAACG